>NC_081183.1:20278528-20578528 GCF_029867415.1 Vicia villosa | reverse complement strand
AATTTTCAAGATTGCAAATCCATGATTCAATAAGATTTCTTCTTGTTTTATTAACCTAATTCACACTACTACAAGTAGTGAACAAATTCAGACCCCTAGGATACGTTTTTACAGCATCAGAAAGCCCTAATTTGAACATTCAAAAGTCAAGAAATCTCAATATCGTTTTTGGAGTTTGAGGCCAATTCAAAGCATTGTGAGTGTTCCAAACGATTCTCAGGAGATCACTGAAGTTGTTCCAATCCTCACACACGAGCAACACCCCCAAAATTACCTCTGTTTTAGCAAGGTAAGTCGTTACTTTTTTGGATTCGATTACGCTAATTCATGCATCATTCTTGAAATTTGATTGCGTATTATTGATCCTCATGCTATTTGGAACGTTTCTGGGTCGTTGTTTTGATGTTTGCGTGAATATACATTGATATGCCATTGTTGAATATTAGGGTTTGTTTTAGGGTTTTTCACTACAGGTGAAATTAGACCCAATTAAAGGCATAGTTGGATTCGTGAGGTCTGGACGATCGTGTTCATGGCCTTGCGAAATATTTTTCTTGTGTTTTTGCGTATTCGTAAAATTGCAGGGTCTATAGCCATGGAAGCGCAAATCGTAGGTAAAAGCTGGACTTTTGGCAACGTCTGGAGGTCAGGGATGAATGCGTGGCAGCCAGCCATTGGCCCAATTCAAAAAAGGGCGCGCGCGTGTCATTTATGGATCAGATGGATTCAGTGCTTTATGACTCACATGGGTATCATACATCCTCGCTCTCCAACCACATGATCTAATCCGTTCCAGATCTGACGTCCCAGGAGCTTGCAACCATATCATGCGCCCTCAGTCATGTCACACCAGATTAAAAGCTAAGTTTTCCAAAAAAATTTATTTTTTTAATTACATAAATATTTTGGTTATTTCTTTTCTCTCATTTTAATTATAATGCTTTCTATTTATTTATTTTTACTTATTCTAATAAATTGGTTTTTATAATAAATTTATAATTATTTATTGTTTATCAAAAACTCAATTTTTTTTCATAATTCCATTAATAATTGTTTTTTATTTTCAATATAAATTTTCAAATATATTTTTAATCAATTAAATAATTAGGATTAATCCAATAATTATTTAATTGATTAAATTTAATCGAACCTTAGTTTTTTTATCCTTTAAGTGGTCATGTTAAATATTAAATTTTAATTTTTTTTTATTTTGTCAACCCTAATTTATCCCGATAAATTAGGCTTGACAATCTTTAATGCACTAACATTTCTCTTCTTTTTCAGGGTTAATCAGGAATCTGACGAAGGCTCGAGGCTTTGGCATTTGGTTTGCCTCTTATGTTTTTTGCCTTTACTTTTCTCTCCCCTTTCCCGCAGGTGTTTATTGTAATAGTGTAGGATTTTAAATTCTGCCTTTTATTTGTTTTGCCTTAATATTAACCGCGTGTTTAGTAATCTTAGGGAGTGCAAGCCTTGAATTAACGTAGCTCACTAATTACAAGATAAATTATTTGAATTGAACCACCTGATTGTGTCACACACACACACTTTTGGGTAACCCCTCTTGTTGCCTTGTTGCCTTATATTGTTGCCTTGTTGCCTTATTACTGTTTCCTTAATTTGTGAAAATAGTCAAGTCCATCGATTCCGAGGATACCTAAAGCAAATGTTGCCCTTAGTTCATTCATCATCAAGTTTGTCCCTTGACGTTGCCTCGGTAAGTGATGATTTTGTCCCCATTGCTAAGGTATCCTCGCATGATGCCTAAGAAAAGTTAATGACTATTATATCCTTCCCTTTGACTACCCGTACTCTTCATGGCAGGGACAGTCTTATGGCGAACGATAACCTCGATGACCCTTCACATCCAATACAAGGACTTCCTACCCTCCTATGGTATGGATAGCCCTGAAAGACTAAAAGAATATTTTTATAACTTTAAGGTAATTACCTCCTAATTACTTGCTCTGGTTTAAATTTAAGTTTACCCTTTTATCAAAAACCTTCAAAAAGGCTACGCTTATTTACAAGCTAAAGTTCTTATTCAAATGTTTTTTTCTATACATTTCTAAACTTTTGAAAACAAATGAGCTAAGAAATTAAGAGCCCATGGAAAATCATGGATACAAAGGGTGCTTTAAACCTTCCCTTTGTATAAATTACCCCCCGAACTCAAAATATTTTTAAAATGTTTTTTTCTTTTCTTTTAGCCTTTCTATTAAATTGGATAAAATAAAAGTCGGTGGCGACTCTTGCTCACCGCAACATTTGTTTGCTTAAATATTTAAAGTCAGTTCACCGTATTACAGAACTGGCGACTCTGTTGGGGATTTTTCGAATAAAAAAGGGGTTACCTTAAAGTTTAGGATTCACTTTAAATGTTTTCAATTATTTGTATTGTTTGCTTTATATTTGTGGGCCCGTTTGGGTTTACTTGTGTGAAAGATCCTAACCCGGATCTGAGTACCTTAGGTAAATGGCATGAGACCAAGGAGACTGCACAGCGTATACTAATGTGGTTGGTATGGTGACCATCGTTAGTGTGACACATTGGTTTGTCCTGGTGTTCCTTGGGATCCGGCTTGAGGAAACACTTGGTTGCCGCGTCGTGTCATTAAGCACTAATTTTCCCTTAGAACCCTAGTTGAACTTGACTTTGGCCTATTAGAAAGTAGCGAGATGGCTGGCTTTGGTTCCGATTGAAGTTGGTTGATACTCGAAGCTACACTCATATGGATTGGACTTTCAGGACATTTTCGGTCGGTGATTCAATTGCTGAACTGAGATAAGCGCCTTCGAGAAAGGTCAATGATATGAGCTTCCTAGAACCCGATCTTTATATAGGACAGGTTGAACCAACTAAACTTCAGTGGGAGGGTATGTACCTTTGGACTACATGCAAGCCTAAACCCTAAGGCAATTGTGTGACTTGTTTGTGTTTGTTATCTACCTGACATCATAACATCATAAAGCATCATGACATCATGACATATCATTTCACTAACCGTTGCAAGGACCAAGGAATTCATCTTTGTTCTATTTTGTAGGTCATGGAGACTAGGAACACCATTCAAGTTAACTTTGTGAAGATACCTTCCGAGCTGAAAGAGTTGGTATTAGATATTCTTGGAGGTTCCCGCTTCACTGAAAGACATGGTCTCTTGCCTTGTTTGGTTACATCAGGCTTCGAAGAAGAGATGGTGAGTGTAATGTTTCAATTCTTTGACCCCGAACACCAATGTTTTACTTTCCCAGATTATCAGCTAGTACCTACTATGGAGGAGTTTCTTGACATACTTGGCCTCCCTATCCGAAATCAGATTCCGTTCACTGGTTTGGAAGAGACTCCGAAGCTGGAAGTCATTGCCGCTGCTCTACATCTTAAGAAATATGAAATTGAAGGTCATTGGGAAACCAGAAGTGGAGTCAAGGGTTTCCTCACTAAGTTCTTATTCGGAAAAGCTCGTATGTTTTTGAAGACCATGAGTTATCAAGCTTTCAAAGACATATTGGCTTTACTCATTTATGGTTTGGTACTATTTCCTAATCCTGATCAGTTTATAGATGTGCATGCTATAAAGATATTTCTGACACGCAACCCAGTGCCTACTTTGCTTGGAGACATCCTACACTCTCTTCACACTCGTACTATAAAGAAACGAGGGACTCTTATGTGTTGCATACCTGTGCTATCTAAGTGGTTTATTTCGCACTTCCCTCACTCAGTAATGAGGAATGACCAAGGGCTGAAATGGCATAAAAGGATAATGTCACTTTCTCATTCTGATATCCGTTGGCTTTCCTTATCCGAGGAGAATATTACTATCATCGACTGCTGTGGACAATATCCTAATATGCCTTTACTTGGCATAAGAGGGGGTATTAATTATAATCCTTGCTTGGCCCTACGTCAGTTTGGTTACGCTCGAAGAGATGGTCCTCATCAGATGCTTATACAAGGGGTTGTGTTTGATTATGAAGATGATACTCAAGGTCACCGCCGGAAATTTATACGAGCATGGGATATGGTAAACAGAATTGATAGCAAGAGCTTGGGGAAAAGGAACTCCATTCCTTTAGGGCCTTACCTCAGATGGGTGCGCACTCGTGCTCAACGCTTCATCATGCCTTATCCATATGTCCGACCTGTGTTTGTGGAATCGAGTGCGAAGAAAAGGTTCTTCAAGTTATTTCTCGTCCAGACATGCCAACTGATATCGAGGAACTAAAGAGATCTTGGATCCAACTAAAAGAAGAAAGATATACTTTTGAAGTGCAATTCCGCGCTAAAGAGAAGAAAGTGTTGGAGCTTACGAGGCAACTTCAAGACGAACAGAAGGTCAACGCTTACATTGGTTCAAAAAGGAAGCGTCCATGGGAGACTTGAAGACTTTGTGTTATTATTTTATTTTTATTTTTATTTTTATGGCTTCTTTTTTGTAAAAGAGGATAATAAAACAATTTACAATTTTTTCTTTAAGCGTTATTAATAAAGTTTTTTTCTTGTTTGGTTTAAACAAATTTGAATTCCAAGGTCCTTGAAAACATTGCATACTCATAAACATATCATCCATAACATAGCGTCACAGGTATTTATAAAAAAAGTGTCTCATCTTTCTGCTGTTTATTTCAGTGAGAAAATGGATCTCGAACAATCTTTCAAGAGTCTCCAAGCTCGGAATACTGAATTCCAAGCTTTGATCCTGAATTTGTCTAAGGGACAAAATGAACTGAAAACTCTTCTAAATAAGAAGAATAAGAAGACCAAGAAACCGGTAGCTGTGATCAACCTGGGAAGAAGATTCAAAGGCCCTCCCAAAAAGGCTGAAGAAGCTGAAATCCTCAAAGACGATGAAGAAGTAGATGATGCTAGTGTCAAGACCAACGCCGGAAGTAACGTAGGCTCTGCTAATCAAGATGATAATGAAGAAGACTATTTCCATGAGAAGTACAAACTACTAGAGGAACGATTGAGAAATATGGAAATTCAGAAGGTACCTGGGCTGGATTTTGAGGAGTTGGGGCTCATTCCTAGAGTCGTTATCCCTCAAAAATTCAAAACTCCAGATTTTTCTAAATATGATGGAGTCTCCTTCCCCAAGACGCATCTGAGGTCGTATGTGAGGAAGATCCAACCTCATACTGAAGACAAGAGACTGTGGATTCATTTCTTCCAAGAGAGTCTGTCTGGGACTCAACTTGAATGGTACTATCAGCTGGAGAGTGCCAGCGTTCGGGAAGACATGGCTACTTCTTTCTACAAGCAATATCAATACAATGCTGACCTTGCACCAACCCGCATGCAATTGCAAAGCATGTCTATGGGACCTAAGGAAAGTTTCAAGGAGTACGCTCAAAAGTGGAGAGATCTAGCTGGAAGAGTTCAACCTTCTTTGACTGATAGGGAATTGGTGGACTTGTTCATGGGTACACTAACTGGGACATTCTATAGTCACTTGCTGGGTTGTTCCTCATCTGGTTTCACTGAACTTATATTGACTGGAGAACGTGTCGAGAGTGGAATTCGAAATGGGAAGATTCAAGTAGGTGCCACTTCTGGTACTGCGAAGAAGCCATACCATGGAAGGAATGAAACTAATGATGTTCATAGTCAGAGGGGCCGTAATAAGAATGATCAGAACCAGTCTGTTGGGGCCGTTCTAATCTCTACACCAGCACCTCAAAAAACTCCCAGACAAGGATATCAGCGCAGAACAGACAGACCGAGAAGACAGTTTACCGCGATCAACATGCCTTTGTCTCAAGCCCTGCAACATATATTGAAGGCTAACTTGATCACCCCGAGGGATCCTCCGAAGATTGTCAACACTGCAAACCCAACTTATGATCCTAAAGCTACATGTGCCTATCATTCCAATGCTCCTGGGCACCATGCAGACAATTATTGGGCCCTGAGAAACAAAATGCAAGACATGATAGAAGCTTGTGAAATCGAGTTCGACGCTCTAGAGACTCCTAATATCATCACTGCTCCTATGTCAAAACACGATAAGACTATTAATGCTATCATGGACACGGTCCATGTCTATGATGTGAGAGATCTGTCAACTCCTCTCTCGGACATCAAGAGAATGCTGCTGCAAGCCGGTTTATTTCCGGGGTGCGACCCGGGTTGTTATTATTGTGCACCCAACCCAATGGTTGTGAGAATCAGAAAAGAGGAATTCAAGGCTAGATGGATCGTCGCACTATCATGTTTGAAAAGGTCCCTTCCATAGAGAACTTGTGTGAAGGTTTCTCCCGTGGGCTGAAGATTGAAGACGTATTGTAATCCTCGGTTTTTGTGGGATGCGAACTGACTCTTCTTTTTATTTTTGAATTGTGAAAATCAGAGAGTCGCCACCAACTTTTATTTTATCCAATTAAGGAAAGGTTTATAAAAGAAACAGAAAAAGACCTTAAAGAGATTTTGGGTTTGGGGGTAGGTTATACAAAGGGAAGGTATTAGCACCCTTTGTATCCATGGTTATCCATGGGCTCTTAATTGCTTAGCTCACTTGTTTGAATCGTTTGTCTTGCTTTGAAATGCTTGTATGTGGTTTTAAATATTTTTGTAAAGATTTAACTTTGTAATGATCCTTGTGCGGATGTATACAAAGTATTTATCTTTCGAAAGATTTTTTGATAGTTTAAGAAAATAATTTTAACTTCGTAATGATCCTTGTTTTGGATATATACGAAGTGTAGTCTTTTGAAAGTTTGTTTTGAAGAAATCAGTGATGTGTAAAAGCTTTAGTTGTTTTTGATTGAGCAAGCAATTAGGAGGTATACCCTAAGTTTATAAGGTTCTTTCCCATTTCTTTTTAAAAAATTTCCTTGACTGGATATAGACAAAAATTTGAGTTTGTATTTGAAACAGTAGAATTGATTTGAAAAGAGTAACAGGGATTACCCTAAGAGGTGCAAGTGTGATTGTGCTTTGTTTCAGATAATTTTTGTCTTTGAAATTAGTGATCTAGCGCTTCAGTTATTATTCTTGCCATACACGCAGTTTTATATGTACAGGAATTAAAGTGCGGGAATGTAAAATGCGGAAAGTAAATCTATGTTATTACATCGATTGTGCGAGAAATGTAAACTACGCTATTTCCATGAATTTGACAACCTATACACTTATCTATGAATTTAAATTGCAATAAGATAAAGGGGAAATATTTTTGGATTTTTGAATGGTTGATTTTAATTAAAATTAAGGCATAATTAATTTAATTAAAAGGTCAAAAATTTAGAACTAAAATTTAAACCTAAAAAAAAATTAAGTCTAAAATATGTCCAAGTTGTTTGTTAATTAATTTTAAAATAAAATTAATTTTTTTTTGTGATTTTTGAAATTGTTTTGGAGATTATTAAGTTAATTAACATATAATTATACAAATAATTATACACATAAATTAAACTTAAAGAGAAAAATATTCTAATTATGTACAAAATTAGTTCATAATATATAAACTTAATTTAATAAAAAGAAATTTTTTTTTTTTTGATTTTTTGATAGGTTAGAAATAATTAAAAAGGAAATATATGAATATATATTGGTTAATTAAACAAAATATTTTAATTATTAAGAAAAATAAAATATTTTTGTGTCAAAAATTATGACAATATTTTATCAACCCAAAATACTTTTTTGCATATTTTTTTGATTTTTTAAACTATTTTTAAATAATTTTACAAAGAAAATTAAATAAAATAGTTAATATATTAAATATGGATCATGTGTGGTTGATGGGAGGGTCTATGGTATGGGTGCATGCTCAAAAGCGTTGGATGTGGTTACAAGTTGATCTGATGGCTGTAAACGTGAGGCACATGGTATGATGGTGGAACGCGTGACACAAGAACCAAGGATTTTTAAAAAGACTGGCGCGCGCGTTTTGGCCAACAAGAGCCTGCCACGCCTTCATCTTCTTCCTCTCTCCGTTGCTATAGGCTCTGCAAATGTAGGTAAAAGTTTTACCTACGGTTTTTGTCTGTCGCTACAAACCTGTAACATACCAAAACTTCACACAAGCATCAAAAATTTATTGTGAGACCATGGATCGATTACAAATGGTCCACTAATCACAACCATGGCCTTAGTTTTGTCTGATTTTGCCTTAAACAAAAAAACCTAAAATAGAGCTCAAGAACCCTAAAATGGTAATTGCTCATACAAGTGACCAAACTTCAATTAAAGCTCCAGAAACGTTCGTAAGGTAACACCAATCATGAATATGCCATTAGAATTTATTTATTATGAGTGTATAATTGAAATCAAAGAAGTTTTTAAAAGTGAAAATCGTGAGTTATATATGCGTGTTCTTGAGGTTTCAAGGCTTGAAATTGATCTGGTTAGCTTCAGGGATGTTTGAGGATCGTGTTTAGATAATTATTTGGACTTGAAATTAGCTTAAACTCATAATTCAAAATTTAAATTTCTTTGAAAATTTCAAGTTGATACAAGTGTGATACAAGTATGATATTGGTTCAGAATTCGTGTGTGTCTTCTTGCTGAAGTGTTCTAAGCTATTTATAAGCAATAGGGGTGCTGCAAACTTAAGCTAACAAGCTTTGAGTGTCTTTGAACTTTTGAATTTTTTAATAATAAAAGCTTTGAATTTCTTGGCCATGGCTTTAATTTTCTTCACCCCTCTTGCCATAGGTCTTCTGTACCTCTATGCTGCAGAACTTGGATCAAACTTGGTGACTCAAGCTAAGGACAAAAGCCTTGAATCATTATCTTGAACCATTTCTATTTTTAATTTAACTTTAAATGAAATAAAATTAAATAAAAAAAGAAATAAAAATGTCATGGGCCTAATGTTGGTCGTGGGAGCCCTTTAACATCATTAGAAACATGTTTGGATCATGAATGCTTGGCCTCTTTTGAAAAATAAACAATTTTGATCAATGCTAGTTTCATGCATTTTCCCAAAAAATAGCTAACTTCAACAAGGCATAACTCCCTCAATTTTGTTCATATGAAGGAGTTCTTGTACTTTTTAGAAACCTCAATATGTCCTCTACAAGCTACTTTGGAATTTTTATTTTGCATTTGGAGAAATTATCTTGATGTTATGGGATTTGACAAAAAACCACTTTTTGTTGACTTTGAAAATGACCTGTAATTTCTTGGCTCATATTTTCCAAATGGTAAACCCAATGATCATGGGACCAATTTCATTTGAAAGATAATTGAATTTCATTCAAAATGAGCTTTGGTTGGAATTTTTTGGATGAATGAGGAGAGAGTTATGGCCGGTCAAAGTTCAGTTGACTTTTTAGGAGAAAACCCTAATTTTGAAACTTGGAGTTTTATCGATTTCTGAACTTTTCTTAATGAATTATGATCAACCATTGATCAAATGATGAATCGTTTGAAAAAATATGGATGTTGACAAAAAATTGCATTTTTGACTGTCTGTTGACTTTTCGGTCAAATTGGTCGTCTGTTGACTGTTTGAGCCGTTGACTGTGCGTCCGAGCGAATCGAAGTTTGAAAATTTGTTTAATGGTACTTTGAGACATATGGAGATCCATGAATTCCATTTGAGGTCTCAAAACTCGTTCTCATGAAAAAAAACAAAAAACCCTAGTTAGGGACTGTTTGTGTAGGAGGCAGTTAGGCGTACCTGATTTTTGTGCAGTGTTGAGTCTTTGTTGATCTTGTGATTATCAGAAGGCTTCTAGAACAAAAATCTTGGAATTTTGAAATTTGAAATATTGATTTGAATGATGATACAAAACACGGAGAATCGTGTTGTCATCGGGTTTGACTGTTAACTGGCTGTTCGGGTATTAACATAGCAGTTAAAGGGAAAACTTAACAGTTAAAGTTAATTTTTTTCCTTTTGTTTTTGTTGTGTTAATGGTGAAAAATTATTTACATGATTTGTTAGAAAAACACAAACATAATAAATAATTAAAATATACCGTACGCAAACGAAATTACCGATAATAAAATTGAAAAGGATTTAATGCACAGAAATAAATATTTAACTAGCAATAAACACACATAATATTATCTCGATAATTAAACGATGGTATAACAGATAGTATAATACTTAATACTGACAGTACAAATATTACAAAAAAATGTAACGAACAGTACGACAAATATAATGAACGGTACATTATTTGAAAGCGAAAGATACGACAAACTTTAAGTATGACGATTAAAAACCCATGCTATAAACAACAGAAAATAGATGCACGGAAGTGTAAGCATCCCAGGTCCACATTTTTCAGGACTATGCAGACAGAAAAAAGACATGATCACCGTAAAAACAGTGATGACCATAAGAAAAAACGTATCCACCCACTTTGCCGTTTTTTGCCGGGGAAGAAGAGGAAATAATTATGAGATAGTATGATAGAAATTTGGGGAATGAGTGAAATTTGATGTGAGATTTTATGGAAAAAATGAGGGGTATTTATATAGAGAAAAGAAGGATGGAGACGTTGGGGAATGAAGTGATACCGTACAAAAAAAAAGTTTGAATGATAGTAGGTTTTGAAAGAAAGTGTATGGTAGGGTTTGAAAAGAAAGATGTATGGAATAAAGTTAGGATTTGATTTGAAAGAAAGAAATTTGAAAAGAAAGAAAGAGATTTGAAAACAATAATATAGTACAAAAATTAGTGGGAAACAAAAACAATAATAATTTAATTGTTACCAGTACCGTTTGAATCCCCGGACTCTGCGCCTGCAAAATTTAATTCTGTACCAATTGCGTCAGTATTATTTATCTGAAAATAAATCTCAAATAAACAGCGTGTGTGAAGTGATAAACAATACTTGGCGTTTGTGTAAGAATAAATTCAACAGCGAACCAAAATACCGTATAAAAAATATTCTAAAAAAACTGAGTATTCATAAAATCAGGATATTTATGAAATAAAATCCAAGATTATATAAAACTCTCAATTTTTAGACAGAAGTCTGTTGCCTTCTGTTTGAGAAAAGATGCGGGAAAATTTTGGGGTATAACACGTATCAGTAATTTCCAAAGCTCCACTGAAGATCCCAACTAAGGCTTCATTCAAGATTTCTGCTGAACCCTGTGTAGCTCTTGTGATCATCACTAAGCCTGGTCCAATTCCATATTCTTCTGATAAGGCTATCCCTTAGAACTATGGTGCCGAGGTCTATATTCAGGGGGTTAAACAAGAACTTATAGCTGACAAGGTTGCTGAAGACGCTAATCCTGATATATGTAACATTGCCGGAACTAGTAAAGTAACAAGAAGTAGAAGAGTGTTTTCTCCAGAAATCTCTCTAAACATTGTGTAGCAACCTGCCCTAAAAATAAAAGATTAGAGTCGCCACCTATTCTACCAACGCGAATAGGAAACCTCACGCAGTTAAGAGATTAGGGTAAGATACTATATTCAGGTCGAAGGAAGGTGTTAGGCACCCTCAACCCTTTCCTAAGGTTTGCATTATAAAGCTAAGGTTTATGGCTAACATAAAGAAAGATGACAGACAGTTAATAGGGTTAAGGAAAATAATTAAGATTAAAGGTTTATGATTAAAGAAATAAGATCGGGAAAAAATGAGATTTGTGGGGAAGGGGACTCGCTTTGTTGCCAAGTGCCTACGTACCTCCTTATGGAGGATCAGAGTCAACGTAGTTCGGGGAAGGGTTGTACGCCTTAGAATTCGAATTTGATTTGATATGGTTGGAAGTTGTTTTAAAGGCTTTTTGAATGGCCTATCGTAGTTTTGAAATGCGAAGTTCGAAGGTATTTTCAATTACCTTATCGTAGTTTTGAAAATCGCAGAGATCGAGATGTAAATACAAGCTTCTCAAGCATAGTGTGTTTTGATGAAGACAATATGGACATCAAGCTTTTATAAAGGATGTGCAAAAAGAATTTCAAGTATCAAGCAAAAATACATCATTTCAAAGTCTTGAAAAAATTGTGAAGATTCAAGAATCAAGCTAAAATGTCAAAGGTATAAACAATACTCACTTTGACATATAATTGTTCACAAATATATTTTCATGCATATCATAAACATACTACAAAGTGTCATCCCTCAAAAGTTCATTTAAAACCATTTTCAAAGTTAAAATTCAAAATAAAGGTTTTAGGAACCGGGTTGTCCCTATGGGGGAACCGGTTCCCAGCATTCTCAGTTTTCAGCTCTCTGTAGTTTACTATGGGGAACCGGGTTGTCCCTAGGTGGGAACCGGTTCCTCAGTTCAAAATTTGAAATTTCTGCTGTAACGTTAAGCAGGAACCGGGTTGTCCCAGGTAGGAACCGGTTCCTACTGAACCAGTGTGTTTTTTCATTGCATGATCTTATTCAAACGAATCCTTTTTCTTACCACTTGATCATTGCATTGTTTCATGAAAAAATAACCATTCAAAGAGGTGTTTGACACATTATAAATACTACATATTTCAAAATCATTATTCACCTTCTTCATTAACAATTCATAAACCATATATTCTTCAACTTTCAATATTCTTCAAGTGTCCACAAACCAGAATTTTTATATGAAACTTTCTACACACATTTTCATTGAGAATTAATTTAAAGTTTCATGCATACATTGTGAACACTTATATTCATTTTGAGAATTGTTTATTTGAAGAAGAAGATCAATCCAAGATTGATAAGTGCTATACAAACTTCATCTAAATCTCTTGTAAAAATTCAAAGAAAATTATCTCCTTACTATCCAGGATTGTTGGAAGTAAGTGGTGTGTTTGAAGAGGATTGTTCTTCATCCACATTAGTGTTGTTTGATTTTAAAGGTGTTAAGAACCTTTGATCACCCTATAGGTTAGATAGTAGGCTTAGGCTTGTACAATAATTCTAACTATAGTGAAATCTCTTTCGTGTTTGAAAGGGGACTGGAGTACTCTCGGATTGTGAGGGGAACCAGTATATATCGTTGCGTTCTTTACTTTTCCGCACTTTATTGCTTTCATTACCATTACCAAAGAAAAGAAAAGAACCTTACAAAAACCTTCAAACACTTAACCAAAAATTATTAGAAGTATTCTCATAAAACCGATTAAATTTTTGAAAACCTAATTCACCCCCCCTCTTAGGCATATCTGATACTTACATTTGGCATCAGAGCAAGTTATAGGTAACTTGTTCCTAAAGATCCAGAATGGCTCCGCAAATCAAAGACCGGTTTTCAAAGATGGTGGTTCTAACAACAAGCCTCCATTGTTTTGTGGTGAATATTTTGACTTTTGGAAAATCCAAATGAAGGCTCATCTAGAAGCACAAGGAGAAGAAGTTTGGGAGGTTGTCCTACAAGGTCCTCATGTTCCTACAACGGTCGTTAATGGTGAAGGATCGGAGAAACCTAAAGCGTCATGGGATGATAATGATAGAAAAAGGGTTCTTGCTGACAAAAAGGCGATCAGTCTTCTTCATGGTGCTCTTAGTATGGATGAATTCTTCCGAGTATCAACATGTACAACATCAAAGGAAATTTGGGATACTCTTGTAGAAACTCATGAAGGTACCGCTGAAGTTAAAAGATCAAGGTTGAATACTTTAAGCCAAGAGTACGAACTGTTTAGAATGAAGCCCGGAGAAACTATTCTCGATTTGCAAAAACGATTCGTACATTTGACAAATCACTTGAAGGCACTTGGTAAGACTCTTACTACTGAAGAACTTAATCTTAAAGTGCTCAGATCTTTAACAAGGGAGTGGCAACCAAAAGTGACGGCGATATCCGAAAAGAAGAATTTATCAAAACTTACTTCCGCAACACTATTTGGAAAACTTCAAGAATATGAGACAGAACTTGGAAGATTGGAAAAGCATGAGAACTTAGAGAAGAAATCCAAAGGCATTGCATTAAAAGTAGATTCAAAAGAAAGCAAAATGAAAGATGCATCGGATGAAGATGAAAACTTCTTGCTTCTTGTAAAAAGGTTAGGCAAATTTTTTGGTAATAAGAATAATATTGATAATACTAACTATGTCAAAAGAAAGAAATTCTCAAAGCATAAAGATAAAGAAGCATCCACTTCATCACAAGAAGTTACATGCTATGAATGTGGGAAACAAGGACACATAAAGCCGGAATGTCCAAAGCTTTCGAAGAAGAATGGATTCAAAGGCAAAAAGGAGTTCAAAAATAAAAAGGCCTACATAGCATGGGAAGATAATGAAGTAAGTTCCTCATCGGACTCCGATAGTGACGAAAGTGCAAACCTAGCACTAATGGCATCACACCACTCCGACGATGAAGAAGGAGAGGTTAGTTATGATAATTCTCTTTTTGATAATGGTGCACAAGGTGCAATAGATGAATTATTAAAAGAATGCAAAATTATCTATAAAACTATCTCATCTCAAAAGAAAATAATATCGTCTTTAGAAGAGAAGGTTAAGATAATTGAAGTAGAACATAAAAATGACAAAGAAAAAACAATTAGTGTTCAAGAAGATAATGTTGCATGCAAGAATTGTGAATCACTTTCCTTCCAAATTGTCCAATTAAAACGTGTTTTAGAAAGATATGAAAAAGGGCAAATTGGATTGGAAAATGTTCTTAGCACACAAAGATACTCCAATGATAAGAGCGGACTTGGTTTCTCTAAATTTGATAAACCAACATCCAACAAGACTATCTTTGTCAAAGCTAGTAACCAACCAATTCAAGAGAAAGTGATCTAGCCTAAAGTAATGCAACATTATCCTAAAAGGAAGAACTTTATTAAGAAGAAATCTTATCCTCCTAGATATAGAAGTAACTTTGAACCTACTTGTTTTTATTGTGGTATTATTGGTCACACACCCAATGCTTGTTATGTAAGGAACTTTAGTGTTCCTAGTGGACATTATGTATGGGTGAAGAAAGGAACTAACTATGATGGACCCAAAGCCACTTGGGTACCTAATAAAACTTAATTTGTTTTGTAGGCATGCTTGAAGACCACTTCAAACCTATGGTATCTAGATAGTGGTTGTTCAAAGCATATGACAGGTGACTTAAACCAATTTTCAGATCTAAAGTTAAAGGCCAAGGGTTTTGTCACTTATGGAGACAACAATAAGGGAAGAATTCTTGGCAAAGGCAAAGTTGGTGCACCACCTTTCACATCAATTGAAGATGTTCTTTATGTTGAAGGACTAAAGCATAATCTTCTAAGCATTAGCCAACTTTGTGACAAAGGCTTCAAGATCAAATTCACTAAGGAAGAATGTTTGATCATCGATGAAGTCACCAATGAGGTAAAACTCAAAGGTACAAGAATTAATAACATTTTTATGATTTCTTTAAATGATTTATCTTTGAAAGTAAAATGTCTTTTGGTAAACAATAATGAATCATGGTTATGGCATAAAAGAGCAGCCCATATTCATATGGATCATTTAAATAAGTTAACCAAACATGATCTTGTTATTGGCTTACCTAAGATAAAGTTTGTCAAAGATAAATTATGTGATGCATGTCAAAAGGGAAAGCAAACCAAATCATCCTTCAAACCAAAGAATGTGGTGACTACAACAAGACCACTTCAATTGTTGCATATGGATCTATTTGGTCCATCAAGGACAAGAAGCTTCGGAGGTAATGTATACGCTTTAGTTATTGTTGATGATTATTCTAGATATTCTTGGACTTTGTTTCTTGTGCAGAAAAGTGATGCTTTTAGAGCCTTTAAGAAGTATGCAAAACAAATCCAAAATGAAAAATCATTAAAGATTGTATCCATAAGAAGTGATCATGGTGGAGAGTTTCAAAATGCATCATTTGAAGAATTTTGTGAAGAGCATGGTATCTCTCATAATTTTTCAGCACCAAGAACTCCACAACAAAATGGAGTAGTCGAAAGGAAAAATAGGTTTCTAGTGGAACTTGCAAGAACAATGCTTAGTGATGCAAATCTTCCTAAATATTTTTGGGCGGATGCGGTTAGTACGGCATGTTATGTTGGAAATCGAGTAATCATTAGACCTATCTTAAAGAAGACTCCATATGAACTCTTCAAAGGAAGAAAGCCAAACATTGCTCACTTTCACATTTTTGGATGCAAGTGCTTTGTTCTAAACAATGACAAAGACAATCTTGGTAAGTTTGATGAGAAATCCGACGAAGGTATATTTCTTGGTTATTCTCTTTCTAGTAAAGCATATAGAATTTATAATAAAAGAACTTTAACTATTGAAGAATCCATGCATGTATCTTTTGATGAGACTAACACTTCCAAAGAGGAAATAGTTGTTTGTGATGATGATGATCCTTTAGATTTACCCTCGGAAGAACTTTCAAATGATACAATTGTGAAGGCACCGGAAGTTCAACAAGAAAGTGTTCAACAAGAAAGTGTTCAACAACAAAGTGTTCAACAAGAAAGTGTACAACAAGAATCAAACACCAATGATCTACCAAAAGAATGGAGAACTCATAGAGATCATCCTATTGATAAAGTTATTGGTGATATTAGTCAAGGAGTTGCAACAAGATTAAATCTCAAAGATGCTTGCTTACACATGGCTTTTGTTTCTCAAATTGAACCTTCCAAAGTTGATGAAGCCTTAGGAGACGATCAATGGATAAATGCAATGCAAGAAGAATTAAATCAATTCGAGAGAAATCAAGTTTGGGAACTTGTTCCTAGACCAAGTAATAAACATATCATAGGTACTCGATGGGTGTTTAAGAACAAACTTGATGAGAATGGTATAATTGTTCGAAACAAAGCAAGATTGGTGGCCCAAGGTTACAATCAAGAAGAAGGAATCGACTTTGAAGAAACATTTGCTCCGGTTGCAAGGTTAGAAGCTATTCGTCTTTTACTTGCTTATGCATGTTCATTAAATTTTCAGCTTTATCAAATGGACGTCAAGAGCGCATTCTTGAATGGCTACATCAATGAAGAAGTCTATGTCAAACAACCCCCGGGTTTTGAAGACTTCAAGAATCCTACACATGTCTTTAAGTTGAGAAAGGCTCTTTATGGCTTAAAGCAAGCACCAAGAGCATGGTATGATAGACTTAGCAATTTTTTGTGTGAAAAGGGTTTCGAAAAGGGTAAGGTTGATAAAACTTTGTTCATTAAGAAAATCAAGAGTAACACTTTATTGGTTCAAGTCTATGTTGATGATATCATTTTTGGATCAACTAACAAAGAAATGTGTGAGGAATTCTCATTGATGATGCAAGGAGAATTCGAGATGTCTATGATGGGAAAGATGAACTATTTTCTTGGACTACAAATTAAGCAACTCAAAGATTGAATCTTTATCAATCAATCCAAATATTGTAAAGAACTATTGAAGAAGTTTGATATGGATAATTGCAAAGCAATGAATACTCCAATGGGCTCCGGTACATATGTTGATCAAGATGAATCCGGTACTCCAATTGATATTACTAAGTATCGAGGTATGATTGGTTCTTTATTATATTTGACGGCAAGCCGTCCTGACATAATGTTTAGTGTTTGTCTTTGTGCTCGCTTCCAAGCAAATCCAAAGGAATCACATCTTATGGCGGTTAAAAGGATCATGAAGTATCTCAAAGGAACAACCAACGTTGGCTTATGGTATCCTAAAGGTAGTGTTTGCAATTTAATTGGTTATTCTGACGCGGATTATGCAGGATGTAAAACTGATCGTAAAAGCACAAGTGGCACTTGTCACATTCTTGGAAATGCATTAGTATCATGGGCTTGTAAAAAGCAAGCATGTGTTGCTCTTAGCACGGCCGAAGCAGAATATATAGCAGCGGGTAGTTGTTGTGCACAAATTCTTTGGCTTAAGCAACAACTTCGTGACTACGGACTTGATCTCGGATGCATTCCTCTTCGATGCGACAATACAAGTGCTATAAATATTACAAAGAATCCGGTCATGCATTCAAGAACCAAACACATAGACATTCGACATCATTTTCTTCGCGATCATGTGCTTAAAGGAGATGTTGAAGTCACTTTTGTAGATACTCATAATCAACTTGCAGATATCTTCACCAAGCCTCTCCCAAAAGAATCGTTTTACAAAATTCGACGAGAGCTTGGAATTTTAGACGAAGGTGATGTTTAAATATTTATTCGTCATTTTCATACATCAAAGGTACACGTTTCTAACATTTTTTAAGTTAAAAAATGTTTTATAAATATTCATTTATTATGACTTTGTAATTATGTATGATATGTATGCTTTATATTTCATAAAATTAAAGTTTTTGGAAATTTTCAGCCTAGGAACCGGTTCCCATGTGGGACGAACCGGTTCCCCATACTAATTTCCAGAGGCGTGCTTTTTGTGTTTCTCAGGAACCGGTTCCCATGTAGGGACGAACCGGTTCCCACGTATTTTTTTTTAGATTTTCTTTGTTTGGCTGTAACGTAAAAGTGTTTATTATTTTAAGTTTTAAATGCTTTTTATATATATATTAAAAACACACTCACTCACTCACATCCACTCATTTACTCTCATTCAAAACATTCACTCATCTTCATCTTCTCCAAACCCTTCCACCTCCATTGTCAAACTCCATTAAAAGCTCCCCTATCTCCCTTTAACTCACAAAATTTAATTACCCACTACCTCAAACCTATATATCATCCTCCATTCTTTCACATATCTCACTCATATTCTCCTCCACTCACCAAATCCGAAAATCCCAACCTAAACCCTAACTCTCAATCATGGCACCCAAAATTTCAAGAAGTGTAAAAGGGAAGAACAAGGTTGGTGAGACAAGTGAAGAACCTCAAGAGACCCAACCAACTGTCAAGAGTCGGAGACTCACTTTCAACATTCGTAGTCGGAAACTCCTTCCGGCAAAATACGGTAAACTCCCCGATTTCCCTAATCACAGCTTCACTTTTCCGGCTAGACTAGCTAATGCAGGGGTAGCTAATTTTGTGCTTGACCATGGTGATTATTACCCGGATTTGGTTAGAGATTTTTATCATAATCTTAGGATAGTAACCGATGAATTTGATGATTTCACATTATTGTCAAAAGTTTCAAATAAAGATATATGCTTAGATGTTGAGGAATTTGGAAGAGTGTTAGGAGTTCCATCTCAAGGCTTAGTGCTCCTTCAAGGTAACATACCGGAGGATTGGCAACCATATAGTAAGATGGATGTTTTTGTGGATATATGCCGACCAACTCAACGCGACACAGTTCGCCAACAGCTTGCTAACAAATTTAACATGTTCGGTTCAAGCCTATCGGTAAGTGATAGGATGCTTCATCTTATTATTGCTTATGTTTTGTTTCCCAAGAACTCTAACCAATCCAGGATAAATGAGTTTGAATTGATGGTCTTACATGCTCTAAGACGTGGCATTGAAGTCAATTGGGCTCTTTCAATTATGCGCCACATGCAGCTTATGGCTTCCCTTAAAGGAGGCTTACCTTATGCAAGGGCCATCTCTCATATTGTTCGGAATGCTGGTGTTCTCCTCCAAAGGGAACCAAAGAAAAATATGGATGAACAAGAGTGTGCTATCACCACCGCTACCGCTCTTAAAAATACAGGAATAGTTACGGATCGTGAAGGTAGATTCGTTTACAAAGTTGATTTTATGCCAACCGTGCCACAAGTTCCTCAACCTCCCGAAGGTGGATACACAATGGATATGATGTTTGCCAAGCTTTGTTCTATTCAAACATCTATTGATAACAACAAGCGGGAGAATAACTATGAGCATAACCTTATGAGAAGACAAATGCGGGAAATTCAACGGACTCAAAGGCGTATCTTGGCTCATTATGAGGGAGAGGAAGGAAGTGAAGAAGAAGATGAACAAGAGGATGATGATGAAGAACACATGGATGAAAGTGACTAATTTATATGCTTTAAATTCTATGTTATGTTTTCTTTCTATTATTAGTTGTTATTTATGTTTTAGACATTGTTCCATTTATGTTCCGTGATGTTTAGGACTATTTGTGTTTGTGTTGTAATCGTGGAAAACCTACGTTTCGTATCGTTATGTTTGGAGTATTTCATTTTGTGTTATCTTTGTGTGGTATTTCACATTGTGTTATATTTCATATACTTTTGTCTCTTTTTCCCCATCCTTTTTGATAATAACAAAGGGGGAGAAGAATATGCATGTATTTGTTGATTTGTTTCAAAGAAAAATGCAGGCCATTGTTAAAATTATCAAATGAAACTCATCACCATAAATCAAGGAATCATGGATTTAGGGGGAGTCTCTAACATAGGGGGAGCCTTGCATTGTTCAACATCATTTCAAAAGCACAAAACAACTTTTTCAAAACATTTTCAAGACTTGGTTGTCATCATCAAAAAGGGGGAGAATGTAAATACAAGCTTCTCAAGCTGTAGCGGGGAAAATCTGATATCGAAGCCATAGGATTGACTCGAATCAATATTCCGTTTGAAATCGCCACCGCGCTTTATTGTTTCCAAAGGAAAAGGGAAAAGAACGAAAAACCCAAAGTTTTGTTTAAAAAAAACCAGAAAGAGATCTCAGGTACGGGTGTTGATTATATGAGGGGAAGGTTTTAAGCACCCATCATATCCGTGGTACTCCACGGGAACCTTTTTGAAAATCTGTGTGTGTGCTAAAAAGGGTTTGTTTTATTTTTAAAATAAGCTCGGCAAAGCGTTAAGCTTTGGGCCTACATACCTCCTCGGTGCAATGGAGAAGTCAGAGCTAATGTAGTTCCGCTTTTGGGAAAAACGTTTTAAAACGAATAAACACTTTGTTGTCGTTAGAGAGAAATACTCAGCCATTGATCTTGAGCATGAGAACAAACAAGTTCTTTGCATCGCAAATGAAAGAAGGGCTCCAACTCGGATAAAATCAACGAGTATGCCACTAGCTCTCTCACGCGGAAAAGACCTCATTATTATCAATCAATTTCAAAATCGTGGGGTATAACCACTCGTTTCGACAATTAACGGTGTCTAAACTTTTGAAGAAAAGCCACTAAGGGCGAAAGATATTTTTTGAGAAAAAAAGGTTTTGAAAAGGTTTGCAAACATAAGAATATTTTGGAAAAAGGGAGAAGATTTTGAAAATTTAAGAAGTTGGAGGAGATGAAGAGGCTAACCTATTGCATAAAATAAAAGCTAAGGAAAGAAACGGTCTAACCAAATAAGAAGCCAACACTTGACATTAAGAGCCAAGGTAGTTTTCCCATCCTTTGGATTTATCAATACCAACACATTAACACTTGGGGATCCACATGAACTTATTGTCTTAGCACCACTTTGCATTAAGCACATTAAAATTCTGACGAAAATCGGGCAGAGTAACGGCTGTTTTCGGGTAAAATCCTTATATCAATGCCTTGGAATTAACCATCAAGGGCTTTAAAGGAAATACCTGCACACAAAAACATACAACAGTACAATGCCAGACAGACAGAACAATCACAGGATAATAATAGAATAGGTCCAGAGGTACTAGGTCCATAAGTCCGAATCTCCAGAATGCTAGGGATAGTAACCGATAGTCCAAAGAGAGCCTTATGTATTTTTTAGATTTTTGGTTATTTATTAGTGTTTTAGCAAGAAAAGTAAAGTATGGTCCAAGTGGACAAAAGGAAAATGACGGAAGCATAAACATATGTCCAAGTGGACAAAGGGAAAATGGCGGAAAGTAAATATGATGAAATGATAAAGTAAAGCGATAAAGCGAGAAATATAAAGAGCGGTAATATAAAGAGCGGTATAGTAAAGGTGCGGAAATTAAAGTTAGTTGTTAAATGTTAAAGATAACCATCTTGAAACTTGTCAAGTATGTTATCAAAGTTAGTAATGGAGATCGATGGTGAGTGAATGATGTACTCGGATTTAAATTCAATGGGGTTTATCAGAAGCTTGATAAAATCATAGCGACTACACGATAAAAACCTCCACAAGTCTTAAATCAACCGCATACAATTCTCTTCCATATTTGATCTTTTTTATTCAGGACACGAAATATTGCGCTATGTTAAGCAGATCGCCAAGTGATTTATGTAGAAATCACCCTACAACGAGGCCGGTCAAAACTTTATGTGCTAATGCATGCGAGAAGAACGATATGTAGATCGCCTTCCGAAAGCAATACCGCACGAAAAGAAAATAGGTAACGATCTAGTCTTTACTAAGAATCCATAAGAATTCTCAAAGTATTAAGACTTTCATCGATCAAAAGAAAAAAGGGAGAAGAAGAAGATAAAATGCATAAAGATAATCAACTCACACTATCATTAATATCATTCATCTAATATTATGGATTTGGTTCTTTCAAACCTATCAACATCCTAGATCCAATGATATTAATGAAATGGAGGAAGAAGAATAAAATTCACAAAAGATAATCATAAGAATGAAAACAAATTGATCTAGTCTTCATCAAGAATCCATAGAATTCTCAAGATGTTAAGACTTTCATCGATCAAAAGAAAGATAAGATGAACATAAGAAATGAAAACACAAAAGATAATCCACTCACACTATCATTAATAACATTCATCTAATATTATGGATTAGGTCATTTCAAACCTATCAATATCCTAGATCCAATGATATTAATGAAGTGGAGGAAGTAGGAAACCAAAACAAGCATAAAAGAGGCAAAAAACCACATTCTGCCAGCAGGAAATCGATTTCATGCAGGGGGAAATCGATTTCCATAGTGCAGTTTTCAAAAAAAACAGGTCACGTTCAGCAGGAAATCGATTTCAGCCTTAAGGAAATCGATTTCCTCAGTGCAAAATCCAGCAAAAACAGCATTTAGAGGCATAAAACTTGACTTGAACAAACATACAAACACCTTATGATCACACATCAATTGGAGCACGAATTTTCCATCAAATCAACAACAAATAGCACCAATATAGCATCAAAGATGCATTGAACACAAACCACAAAGGATCTACATCATGATACACAAAAAAGATGAAGAAAATTTACCAAATCTTGCACAAACTTGGATCTACTTCAAGAATCACCAACACAAATCTTGATCTCTCAACAATTGAAGAAAAAAGAGTGAAGTGGATGGTGGTTTAGCTCAAAGTTTGTGAGGTTCAAGATGTGACTCACAAACTTTATGAAAGGAATAAGAGCTTTGGTGAATTTGGTAGGGATGAGGAGAGAAATTGCAAGGGATTTGTTGGCTCTCAAAGCTTCAGAAATGAATTTGCAAGAACTTTTTTGGCTATCAAAAGCTTGAGAAATGAGAGAGTAGAGGGCTCTATTTATAGAATTGGAGCAAGAGTAGTGGCAAATTGGTCTTTTTGTGTTTGGTGATTAACTTGTGTTTAATTGGTGATTAAAGTGGCAATTAAATGGTAAAAATGGTAAAATGAGGTTAAAGTGGGTTTAATGAATGAGTTAATTTTGATGAGGTGGAAAATTGATAAAATGATCAAATAAAAAGGTGCCAAAATGATGTCAAGCTTCCCTCTTATATTTTTTTTTGAATTTTGCGCACAGGAAATCGATTTCCCACAGGGGTAAATCGATTTCCACCTTCAAATTTTCAAAAACTGTTTTCTTGCACTGTTTTGATTTTTGCCTGATCTTTTTCCTGCAAAACACAAACAAGGGAAACAAAATGCATATTTTTGGATTTTTGGTTAGTATAAACAAATAAAAAGGCTATAAATGCTCGATAATCCCCCTCAGAGATAATCACAGTATCAAAGATAAAGCTTCACAATGGTGCTCTTGATTGATGATTGAATGCAAATGATGTATGATCTTAGGGTCAAAAATTGGGGTATGACACAAGCATAGTGTGTTTTGATGAAGACAATATGGACATCAAGCTTTTATAAAGGATGTGCAAAAAGAATTTCAAGTATCAAGCAAAAATACATCATTTCAAAGTCTTGAAGAAATTATGAAGATTCAAGAATCAAGCTAAAATGTCAAAGGTATAAACAATACTCACTTTGACATATAATTGTTCACAAATATATTTTCATGCATATCATAAACATACTACAAAGTGTCATCCCTCAAAAGTTCATTTAAAACCTTTTTCAAAGTTAAAATTCAAAATAAAGGTTTTAGGAACCGGGTTGTCCCTATGGGGGAACCGGTTCCCAGCATTCTCAGTTTTCAGCTCTCTGTAGTTTACTATGGGGAACCGGGTTGTCCCTAGGTGGGAACCGGTTCCTCAGTTCAAAATTTGAAATTTCTGCTGTAACGTTCAGCAGGAACCGGGTTGTCCCAGGTAGGAACCGGTTCCTACTGAACCAGTGTGTTTTTTCATTGCATGATCTTATTCAAACGAATCCTTTTTCTTACCACTTGATCATTGCATTGTTTCATGAAAAAATAACCATTCAAAGAGGTGTTTGACACATTATAAATACTACATATTTCAAAATCATTATTCACCTTCTTCATTAACAATTCATAAACCATATATTCTTCAACTTTCAATATTCTTCAAGTGTCCACAAACCAGAATTTTTATATGAAACTTTCTACACACATTTTCATTGAGAATTCATTTAAAGTTTCATGCATACATTGTGAACACTTATATTCATTTTGAGAATTGTTTATTTGAAGAAGAAGATCAATCCAAGATTGATAAGTGCTATATAAACTTCATCTAAATCTCTTGTAAAAATTCAAAGAAAATTATATCCTTACTATCCAGGATTGTTGGAAGTAAGTGGTGTGTTTGAAGAGGACTGTTCTTCATCCACATTAGTGTTGTTTGATTTTAAAGGTGTTAAGAACCTTTGATCACCCTATAGGTTAAATAGTAGGCTTAGGCTTGTACAATAATTCTAACTATAGTGAAATCTCTTTCGTGTTTGAAAGGGGACTGGAGTACTCTCGGATTGTGAGGGGAACCAGTATATATCGTTGCGTTCTTTACTTTTCCGCACTTTATTGCTTTCATTACCATTACCAAAGAAAAGAAAAGAACCTTACAAAAACCTTCAAACACTTAACCAAAAATTATTAGAAGTATTCTCATAAAACCGATTAAATTTTTGAAAACCTAATTCACCCCCCCTCTTAGGCATATCTGATACTTACACGAGATCTGTAGTTACGTGGTTTAGTATGTTTTGAATGTTTTTAGTGTTTGGGCGAACAACCCTGATTTTAATATGTTACTGTTAGCTGCGATGATCAATAGTTTTGATCACCATGGTTAACGGGCTAAAGGGAGGATTGCTAACCACTATAATCGATAGATTCAATTATCACGAATAGCAAATGAATGTATTTTAAATAATTTAATTTGATCGTTACCCATCATAATCAATTGATTCGATTACAAATAATAACGAATTTTGATAAAGGAATGCTAATCATCGTAACCAATAGATTTGGTTAAAACCATTTAGCAAAATAAATGTTATTTTAATTTACATTTGATTAAAAGACTAAATGATTAAATAATCGATTATTACCCATCGCGACCAATAGGTTTAGTCGAAACGAATAACAAATTAAAATCCTAATATTTCGGCCAAATGGCCAGTGGGATTGGGCAAACCCTAACACTTAATATATTTCCCTAAGGTTTTTGTGATTTTTAACAATTAAAATTGGTTAAATCAATTAAGCCGAATAGTTGAATTAACCAAATAATCGGGAAAAATACTAAACCTTAGTTACTAGCCTAACCTTAATTTAATTATCTAAAATAATTGAATAAATTAGTTAAATTAAACAATAACTAATATTTAATTTAAATAACTAAATAATAACAAAAAGTATAGAAAAACCTGGGAAAGCAATCCTGTGTTGTTGGCTTATTGATGGTGCATGATAAACCTTCCATTTGCGTGCGTTATATTTGGATTATTGGAGATCTTCAAGAAGCGATGGTGTATTGTAGGCAGCGTATGGGAGAAAGCGTGAGATTAAGTGGTGCTCTAAACCAAAGAATTGATAAAAATACACTTTGCCTTCAGCTGGATTCGAACCCAGGTTTTTGGGATAACCTGGCAAAACCTTGTGCCACCTGCGCTGAACTCTCATTTTATTTTAGATATCATTCCAAATAGATAAATAGGAAACAATATATTAAATGGGGAAATTCAAACACTAGAGTCAACGTGGGCCCCAGTAGTTGCAACGAAATCCAATGGGAGGCGGAGAGAGAATAGATTTCTTGTTGACCACCCAACCACTATGCAGCGCGTGGATGGAGAGAGAGAGGGTTCATTGACTTGCCAATGGAAACACACAGCCGTGGTACGCGTGGCATCCTACTGTTCATCATCTTCAACCTCGCTATTTACGAAATTACCTGCGGATTCTTTTGGGGGCTTTGCTACGGATTTTGCTGCGGGTAAACCTTCTAATCATGCAACAAATTAAAACTCAGCAAAACGACTTTAGCGAAACTCCAGGAATGCCCAGATCGATTTAAATTCTCCCCCTGAGTTCAAATATGGACTTGGTTTCTCACGAATCCCTCTGCAAGTGTCGACACGAATTGCATAGTCTCTTATGCCCTAGCCATGGCAGCTTATGATCCGACCACTGGAACTTTGCTAAAGGGCTTCGAAATTCTTCCCATTATCATTCAGAACTCATATGCACCAATTAAACATGGTAAAGCATAGTAATATACAGAATACGAAATCTTAAAATATGTATCAAAAGTGACAAGTATGGCACACGAGTTATACACCTGATTGAGGGCTACCACTTACCTGGGTTACTCTATAATGTATCAGGAACAGAATAGAATGAGTCTTCAGTCTTAAGATTGCTTGGGATAATCGATATCAAAGCTCACATATTCTTGAATATTCTTGCACTTGAAACCCTAGCCTCCTTGGCCAAATTTTCGCCCCCTCTCCTTAGTGAATGTTTTTAGTATATATATGGGCTCAATTAGGATTGACAAAATTTGGAGAGAGCTCATGTATTTTTAATGATTGAAATTGATATATTTTCTATTTACTTTTGATTGAAAACTTGCTAAATTAGTATCAAATCTCCCCCATCCTCTCGAACGAAATTAGACTATATATTTGATATATTAGATCATTGAAACTAATTAAAAAACAATTTTTTGATTTAATCTAATTATCTTAGGTTTTATTTAACTTATTTAATATTTAAATGAATAAATATTCAAATAAATAAAATAAATGTCATAAAAATGAGATAATAGATTTTTAAGTCTTGCTATTATCCATGGATATGTTTTAGATCCAAAAATTTGGCCCATTGGTTTGAAAGATCAAGTTTCTTCACTTTTGTACTTCATGCATTTCCTTAATTTTGCCCAACTTGCAACTATCATAACTCCTTCAATTTTTATGATATGGAAGTGTTATAAGACTTTTTGGAAAGCTAAAAGAGTCCTCTAAATGATGACTTTGGTTTCATCTCATTTGAAGCTTCCATGCTCAAGTTATGAACTTTGACCCAAAAAGGTGTTCTTGTTGACTTTTTGGAGGACCTATAATCTCTTTGACCATATCTCTTGAATGATGCATTTCTGGCATTGGAATGTGAGAGCCAAAGTTGTAAAGAATCAAATTTCCTTCAAGATATGCTTTGATTGGGAAATTTTTGATGCTCCATGTGAAAGTTATGGCCAGTCAAAGTTGAGTTGACTTTTCCTATAAAACCCTAATTTGAACTTTTGAAATTTGTTCATTTCTGAGTTTTTATTAATGGATCATGATCAGTCTTTGATCAAATGGTGGATATAACTTCACATACTTGATGTTGACCAAAAATCTTGAAGTTTGACTGTATTTTGACTATAGTTGACTTTTAGGTCAACATAGTCGATTATTGGTCGTCTGAGCCATTGAGTGAGCAACCCTTGGAATAGAAGCTTGACTTTTGACATGGAGGTGCCTTGATATATGTGAGACACCTTGGGATCCATTTGAGACTTTAGAAATTCAAATTCCTTTGATAAACTGCAAACCCTAGTTTTTAGGAGACTCTTGCTCAGGAGAATGACTGGATGAATCTCTTGAACTTTGAATCATTGTGAATGGAATATGGAAGGCAAATTTTGGGGTATGACAGCTACCCCTGTTCAATCTTATTAAACCTGAAGAGGTAGATTGGCTTGTTCGCCTATCGCAATCTGATGGTGGAAGAGGATCGAACACTAGAATACCCAGAAATTTGCGATTGCTGGTGTAGGAAACAGTTTTTTTTTTGAGATGGGCTTAAAGATGCCATCCATTTGTTTGACAAGATGCTTGTCCAGAGCATATGCTCTTTATACCAGGATCATATTGATTGTATCTGAAGAGATATAGAGTAATGTCTTACACAAGACTACCTGAAGAGGTTCCCGAATAGGGTATATCAAAGGCTGATTCGAAGAAGCTTAGGCTTTGAACAAAGCTTAGGAAGACTGTCTTGGAGAAGACTAACTAAGGAGTTCCTTGAAAGGACAAGGTATGTCTTAGAAAAGATTGAATAATTATTTTAAGAAGGCTACCTAGAAAGGCATGTTATGCTTAAACAAGATTCAGCTGGAGAGGCTTTTAGTAAGGATATGGAATGTCTTAAACAAGATTAACCTAAAGGAGTTCCTGGAAAGGATATGAAAACGTCTTAAACAAGATTACCTAGACAGGTTATGACACGTCCTAAACAAGATTGCCTGGCAAGGTTCCTAGAAAGGGTAAGAAACGTCTTAGACAAGACTACCTAGAGAGGTTATGTTATGTCTTAAACAAGACTTCCTAGAAAGGATATGATACGTCTTAAACAAGACTATCTAGAAAAATTAGGATATGTCTTACATAAGACTAACCTAGAAAGGTTCCTGGGAACAATACAATATGCCTTAAACAAAACTATAAGGTTAACTTAGATATGTCTTAAACAAGACTGACCTAGAAAGTCTCCTGGAGAGGATGAGGAGGGATTGGATACATGTTTTAAGGAGATTACCTAGAAAGGTATGATATGTCCTAAACAAGACTAACCTAGAAAAGTTTTTGGAAAGGATGTGATATGTCTTACACAAGACTCACCTGGAAAGGCTCTTAGACCGGATACGGGATACCTAAAACTAGAATTACCTAGAAAGGCTCCTAGAAAGGACATGATTTGGATTGAAATTGAAAATTGAAATTGAAATGAGTCTTGGTTACTAACGTACCAAAGAACTCGGTGCCATATCACTGCCAAGGGACTAGCGTGATAAGACGTAACACAATAGGTCACGATTTGGATTGAAATTGAAATTGAAATAGGATTGGAATAGGATTTGAAATGGGATTGGAATAGATCTGAAATAGGATTTGAAATAGGAATTGGAATAGGATTCGAAATAGGATTTGGGAAATTAGTTTGGAATAGGAATTGGAATAGGATTTGAAATAGGATTTGAAAAATAGGATTTGGGAAATTAGTTTGGAATAGGAATTGGAATAGGATTTGAAATGGGATTTGGATTTTGATGTAACAGTCAGACGTTAATTGACTACCAAACGAGAATTGGATTTGATGGTTTTCCAGGACGAGAACTGGACTTTGCAAGGATTTTCCAAGACGAGAACTGGACTTTGTAAGGATTTGGATTTGCAAATGAAGATTGGGCTTTTATAGTATATGAATGTACCAGATGATATGCATGGTTTGATGTTGGAGTGAAGCGACATGATTAATGCATGACAATGATTTATGATGACTTGGATGTTTTAATTGATGTAGTGGGTGGAACGAAATAATATCTTCTATAAGGCTATCCAAAAAGGTTTTTTGGAATGGATATGAACATTTGTCTTAAAGAAGACTACCTGAAAAGGTTCTTGGCAAAGGACGCAATCTGTCTGAAAAGGTTTTGAGCGAAGGATAAGGAATGTCTTAAAGAAGACTGCCTGGAAAGGCTGATAGATATGTCTTAAAAAGACTACCTACAAAGGTTTTTGGAAAGGATAATGGATGTCTTAGAAAAAATGCCACCTAAAAAGGCTCTTAGACTGTCTTAAAGAAGACTACCTGAAAAAGGTACTTGGGAAAAGAATGTCTTGAAGAAGACTACCTGAAAAGGTATTTAGAACAAGAATATCTTGAAGAAGACTACCTAAAAAGTTTCTTGGAAATGAAGACGATTGTCTTAAAGAAGACTACTAAAAAGGTATGGTGTAATGTATCGACCAATGTATTTAATGCATGATTTATGTATTTGCATGATGCTCCAAAAATGATAGGTTTTTGATAACCAAGCGTATATAGTTCGCTAATGTTGTAAGGTTGTTGGATGCTAGCGCAATTTCCCAATACCTATTTTTTTGAATTTGAAGATCGTAGTTAGGAGGAAGATTGGTTCGAGGTTGTAAAGTATGAAGACGCATTTTCCTTTTGTTGTACGTCTTACGAATTTGATATCCATTGCCCCAGTATTTTTGTGGAAAAAGATGCTTATGAGGGAAGTGTCCCAGGAAATAGCCTTGTCATATGCTTCGACGTTTAGATTGAAGGGTGTGCCCCTGACTTGCCAGGATATGGAGGGTTATCCATGGTTTTCTATCCATTTTGAATTTATCCCATGCTTGACATGCCCCTGATTGAGATTGCTTCGAGATGTGACCCAGGTCGATTGAACCTTAGGGTGAATGCCCCTAGTAAATAGGATGTTTTGATCGTATGCCCCTGTTTAGGAAAACGCTCTGGACGTGGTTTCCTCATTCAAGAGTCTTTGTCAAACATGATTGCCTTTGTGCTAAGTGTATATTCGTAGATGGCATTGTACCCTTTGGGAAGTAACTCTAATGTGCTGAAAATGCAAGTTTTGAAATCGAAGGAGTGGATGATTAGAAATGAATGCTTGAAGGAACGCAGTGGTTAGAAATAATTTTAACAAACCTAGGAGTCAGTATAAAAAAATCCTGCTTAATATGCTTTCGTAGTTAACCTTGCCTCAATTAGGACTTTTGAATGTTGTAACTTGGCTTGGTTCAAGGTTTATGAAACAACGGATATAAGGCTCAAAATTTTATTTATCCCACCCCTTTCTCCTTGATGTTCTCCAGATCCTAAAAATTCTCCTAATCCAATGAATATGCTTTGTTTGTAAGAGAATCAGTTTTGTTGTTGAGTAGAAGCCTTAGTAGAGATCAAGAATTAATGAAAAATGTGTAGAGATCCAAGCATTGGCTGAGAAGCTTTGATGATTTAGCCGTCACAAGATTATCCTTTGTGTTCCGTATTTTGTTTTGTTTTTATCCCTTATTTTTGCATGAACCAATTCTTTAGAATTTGATTCATCGGGATGCCCTAATTTTTGCCTAAGTCATTTTGTTTTCTTTCATGGAATTTTCCATTTTGACTTAGAGGGCGCTTTTCTTTTGAATGCTCCTTTTGAGATTTGATCCTTGGGTATTGAATGTTGTGACTGCCATGCTGATTTTGATTTGTAAGCTTCGACTTTGATAACTTCCTCGATCTTGAATGATGTGTTGATGGAGAAAATGTTATGAATGTTATCTCCATTGCTTCCTCAATCTTGGACAAACGCGAGGAAGAAGATATGCTTGAACCTTTGCTTTGCTTGCTTGATTCTCTTGACAACCAAAACACGACATTGAATTAATTGAAGTCTACCCTGCCCCTGGTTAAAATCAAGGTTCTTTTTGAAAAGTAGAAACAAACTCCAACTCCTGGCTCGAGGGGGTAACGAGAGATTAACATCCTTATATCTCCACTGTTTGGGAATTGAAACAATGCCTGTACATCGTCGGTTCGGTCTTACCTTGAAAGCATATGTTTAGCGAGACTTAGTTATTTGTATTCGTCATTCTCCCTTAAGTTTGTTAATAATTGAAAGTCGAAATTGCAATAGAATAGAAGGGCGCGAACGGAAAGTCGTAGCAGTGAGCGAATGAAGCGAATGAATTGATTTCAAAACATGCATGATTATTTTATTCAATTACTATTCGAAAGGTACAACGTTTTACATCAAATAGCCTTTTGTGATCGTAGAGGTTACAACTTGAAATGATAAACCTATTAATCCTAAGGGCAATCTCCTTTGTGAATCCGTCGACTTTGTTTTACTCCTTAGTTCGTGGACTTGTAGAAGTGAAGGGTAATCTCGAATTTTCCTTGGGCACGTCGAATCTGTCGGGAATAAATTTGTTAGCGGTGGGTTTTCGTCGTATTGGAACTTCATGAGTTTCCTTTGACTGAACCTCTTTTGCTTTTTCTAAAGGATAGTATCACACTATTTGCAACGTCTAGAGTTTGTAGATTGATAAAGGAAATCTAGGACCCTTTTGCCCCTTGGTGGGGAGTTGAAATATGTCGACTTCCCTCCATCGTAGTTATGCATCTTTGTTCAGGACATTGCCCCAGTTGGACTAATCCTTGCCCCCAGGTTATGGTAGAGCGCCCTTGTAAATTTGATGTGTTCTAAGATGAACCCCTTATGACTAGATACCCCTTAAGTGTATCTATGAGGGAACTTCTTTGTTGAACTAATCCTTGCTCGACGAGAACATTTGTTGTATTTACAATCCTGTTACGAAAAGGTATGAACACGTGGTTGGCATAGTGGAAGACATCCTCTTTCTTTTAGCAAGACCAGGATCTTTTATTCTCCTTTCTCCATACTTTTTGATCCTTTGATTTTTTCGCGAGTATCGGGAAATTGGCTAGCATGGTAAGTGTGGATGCAGGCGAAAATGCAAAGGTAAATGTAAATGTATGAATGTATGAAAATGCAAATGCACGCGTATGCAAAGGACTCATTTATTTTTTGTATGCTATGACTCCTTGTATGTAATGCAATGCGGATGTGCGATAGATATAATCCTAAGGATAGCCTATGCGGATTTAGGGATGACATTAGACTCTAATGAAATATTTGCGAGCTAGATATTATGACACGTTAATGGGAATAGATTAGGGAGTGCATGGAAAGTATCAGTTGATGACCGTTCACGACAGTCACCAAGTCTCATGACCTTCGAGAGGTCGTTCGACGTGTACTTACGAAGTTGTCCCTCGTGGGAAAGTTCTCGATGTGGAACGCAGCCTATCTAAGGATGATATTGGAGGGAATGAAATCCCTACAGGCTTAGGGATGAAAGATGTATAAATGGGAATTCAAAACCCTACGAGTTAGGGGATGTACGGGAGCAAGCACGAGGTGACCGTTCAAGACAGTCACTATATCTCATGGCCATCGAGAGTCCAATCGACATGCGTTAATGAAGACGTCTTTCGTGGGAAGGACACGCGGTTGTAAAAATACAAAGGTGTAGAAGGAAAATCCCTACGGGCTAGGGAGTGCGTAGGAGCAAGCATAGAGTGACCGTTCAAGACAGTCACTAGATCTCATGGCCATCGAGAGGCCAATCGACGTATGCTAACGAAGGTGTCCTTCGTACGAAGGACACAATTTTAAGAATAGGATCCCTATAGGCTAGGGAATGCATAGAGGGAAACACGGGATGACTATTCAACATAGTCACAAGGTCTCATGGCTATCGAGAGGCCAATTGACGTGCATTAATAAAGATGTCCTTCGCGGGAAGGACGCGTAGTTATAGAAATACAAGGATAAAAAAGGAAAGTCCCTACAGGCTAGGGAATACGTAAGGATACCTGCAAAATTGAAACGCATAGATACTCGAAGCATATAAATTGCAAACATATAATAAGCACATTGTGGACCTCCGTTTTTTTTTCGGGCCATACCTCTGTTCGGGAGAGATACGTGAACTGACTCTTTTTTATCGCTTAATGCTTTCGCATTTTGAAAATTCACAGAGTCGCCACCGACCTTTTATTTTATCCAATTAACGAAAGGTTTATAAAAGAAACAGAAAAAAGACCTTTAAGAAATTCTGGGTAAGGGGGTAGGTTATACAAAGGGATGGTGTTAGCACCCTTTGTATCCATGGTTATCCATGGGCTCTTAAGTTTGCTTAGCTCACTTGTTTTTCGATTACTTTTCAATTGCTTTAGAATGCTCATATGTGGTTTCAAATACCTTTGTAAATTGAATTTGTAATGATCCTTGTGCGGATGTATACAAAATGTTTGTTTATCTTTCGAAAGATGTTTTGAAAAGAACGTTAACTTTGTAATGATCCGTGTTTGGATGTATACAAAGTATTGTCTTTTTGGAAAGTTTTGTTTTGAAAAACAACAATGTATGAGAATTTTGTTCGTTTTGATTTGAGCAAGCAAACTAGGAGGTCTACCTTGAGTTGTAAGGTCTTTATCCTATTTCCTTTAAAAATCTATCCTTTCACCGGATACAAACAAAAGGTTCGATTTTGTACTCGAAACAGTAGAATTTTGACTTTGATTTTGAAAAGAATGACAAGGGATTACCTTAAGAGGTGCAAGTGTGATTGTGTTTGTATTCAGATATTTTATCTTTGAAGTTAGTGATCTAACGGTTCAATTTTATCTTTGACATACACGCAGTTTATATGTGCGGGAAATTAAAATGCAGAAATGTAAAGTGCGGAAAGTAAATCTACGCTATTACATCGATTGTGCAGGAAATGTAAACTAGCCTATTTACATGATTTTGACATCCTATACATTTATCTAGGAATTTAAATTGCAAGAAAAATAAAAGGCATATTTTTTTGGATTTTTTATGATTTGATTTTAATTATGATTAATGCATGATTAATTAAATTAAAATGAAGAAAAAAGATGAAAATAGATTTAAACCTAGAAATTAAGTTTAAAATATGTACAAAATATTTGTCAATTAATTTTAAAACAAAACAAAATTTTTTTGGAATTTTTGGAATTGATTTGAAATTGATTTAAGTTAATTAAAACATAATTATGCAAATAATTATACAAATAATTAAAACTTAAAGAGAAAATTATTCAAAATATGTACAAAATTAGTTTATAATATATAAACAATATTTAACATTAAGAACAATTTTTTTATGATTTTTTGATTGGTTAGAATAATTAAAAAGCAAATATATAAATATATACTAATTAATTATTCAAAATATTGAAATTTTGAAGGAAAATAAAATATTTTTATTTCAGAAAATAATATATTATTTTAGAAGTCTAAAAATATTTTTTGTGTATTTTTTGGATTTTTAAAACTATTTTTAATTAATTTAACAAAGAAATTAAAATAAAAATAGAAAATAAAAGGATACTGATCAGGTGTGGAAATTCATGAGGGAACATGATGTAGCTGCATGATCTGGCGCGTTGGATTAGGAGATGGATGGATCGGATGGTGGAAAGCATGAGGGACCATAACACGTGTAACACCTGCAAAACACTGAATTCAAGGTCAGTATAAAAAATCACGCGTGCGCCACCCAACGAATCAGAGGACGCCACGCATCATCTTCAACCTTCAGATGGGCTTTTACACCGTTCATTTGCAGGTGGTGTAAAAACTCCAATCTTTTACACCTGGTGATAATAGCGAATGCAAGCAAACATGAGTATAAATTTGGCGCGATGCCATGGTTGAGTTCGTATTGTTCACCCGAGTTTAATGGTGCTATTTAGAACTTGTAATTTTGCCTAATTTGGAAAGCCCTAATTTTTAGATTATGAACCCTAAAATGGTAACTTCGTATGTAAGCGTCTAAAACTCAATTAAAGTTCCAGAAATGATCTACACACCACACCAAGTTCAAATATATGTCTACATCGGCTAGATATGCTTGTGTTATGAGATACAAGTCAGTTTTAGTTTGGACAAATCGTGACCTGTGTAGCTCGATTCAGTGAGGTTTAAGACTTGCAATTGATTGGAATAGTTTCAGTGAAGCTCAGAGATGATGTTTGAATGCTTAGTTTGTATTGAAATTGACTGAAATTAAAAATTCGAATTTGAATTTTCTTTGAAATTTTTCTAGTGGTTACAAGTGTATTATGAGTAAGGCTTTGTTTCTGAACTTGTCTCCCTTATTACTGAAGTATGGTAGCCCTTATATAAGCATTGAGTGCTTAGAATTGAAGCTAAGAAGCATCTAGTTGCCTTTGTGGAATTCTTGAATTTTTTATATTAAAAAGCTTTGAATTATTGACCAAGTCTTCTTGTCTTCAATGCTCTTGCCTTGCTCTTCAATTCTCTGCAGAAAAATGAAGATTCCTTGGGTGAGTCATGCTTAAGATTTAAGCCATCCATTATCCTTTCATTTTTCTTTTTAATTTAATCTTAAAATAAGATAAAATTATGCAAAAAATGAATAAAAATGGTGTGGGCTTAGTCTTGGTCGTGGGAGGCCCATAATATCATGGAAATGATGTTTGAACCATGAAAACTTGGCCCCATTTGGAAAAAAATGCATTTTTGAGCAATGTTGGTTTTATGCATTTTCCAAAATGTAGCCAACTTCAACAAGGTGTAAATCCCTCAATTTTTGTCATATGAAGGAGATCTTGCACTTTTTTGGAAACCTAAAAGAGTCCTCTAACCAATGCCTTTGGTCTCATGTCAAAATGATTTTTGATGCTCCTTGTGTGTCCTTTTGAAAAAAGTGTCTTTTTGTTGACTTTGAAAATGATCTGTAATGTCTTTGATCATATTTTTCAAATGGTGAATCCAATAACCATGGGATCAATGGCATTTGAAAGATAATTGAATTTCCTTCAAAATGAGCTTTGGTTTGAATTTTTTGGATGAAGGATGAGAGAGTTATGATCAGTCAAAGTTGAGTTGACTTTTCAGGCAAAAACCCTAATTTTGAATCTTAGGGTTTTGTTGATTTTTGATCTTTCCTTGATGAATTATGATCATCCAATAATCAAATGATGAATCCTTTGACAAAATATGGACTTTGACAAAAAATTTCATTTTTGACTGTCTGTTGACTTTTTTGGTCAAACGGGTCGTCTGTTGACTGTTTGAGCTGCTGACGGTGCGTCTGAGTGAATTGAAGTTTGAAAATTTGTATGATGGTACTTTGAGATATATGGATGTGTATGAAATCCATTTGAGCTCTCAAAAACTTGTTTCTCCTGTAAAAACAAGAAAACCCTAATCAGGGACTGTTTATGTAGGAGACAGTTAAGCGTACGTGATTTTTGTGCAGTGTTGAGTCTCTGCTAATCGCGTGATATTCAGAAGACTTATAGAACAAAAATCTTGGAATTTTGAATTGTGAAAGATTGATTTGATTGATGGTACAAAACACTGAGAATTGTACTGCCAGCAGTTTGGCTGTCAACTGACTGTCCAGGTATTGATGTAGCAGTTAGAGTGAAAAATCAACAGTCAAAGTTAATTTTCTTTTTTTTGTTGTTTTTGCTTTTTGTTTTATGTAAAAAATGAAAGTTTATTTACATGACTTGTTAAAAAACACAGACATAATAAATAACTAATATTTACTGTATGCGGGCAAAATTACCGATAATAACCCTGAAAATCATTTAATGCACAGAAAAATAAATATTTGACTGGAAGAAAACACATAAAATATTATCTTATTAATTAAGCAATATTATGACAAATAGTACAATATTTAATACTGACAGTACAAATATTACATACTATATTGAACAGTACGACGAATAAACGGTACATTTAAGAAATACGGCAAATCTTAAAAATGACGATTGATAACCCATGCTACAAATAGTAACATGTAGATGATTGGGAGCATAATCATCCCAGGTCCACAGTGTTCCGGGCTATGTAGACAGAAGAAAGACATGATCACCGTAGCAATGGTGATGACCATAAGAAAACACGTTTCCCACCACTTTGCCATTTTGTCGGGGAAGAAGAAAGGATGGATTATGAAGTGGAAATTTGAGAGATGAATTAGAATTTGATGTGAGATTTTATGGAAGAAAATGAGAGGTATTTATAGAATGGAAAGAAGGATAGAGACGTTGGGGAATGATGTGATTCCGTACAAAAGGATAATTTGAGTGAAAGTAAGATTTGAAAGAAAGTGTATGATAGTGTTGGGAAAAAGAGAGATGTGGAGAATAAAGTTAGGATTTGATTTTTGAAAAAGAGATTTGAAAAGATTTTTGAAAATAATGGAATATAGTACAAAAATTAGTGGGAAACAAAAGATAATAATAATCTACTTGTTACCAGTACAGTCTGAGTTTCCTGATTCTGCGCCTGCAAAAAGATTTAACTGTGTACCAATTATGTCAGTACTATTTATCTGTAAATAAATAAATAGCATGTGTGAAGTAATAAACAGTATTTGGCGTTTGCGTAAGAATAAATTCAACTGCAAGCCAAATTACCGTATAAGAAAAATTCTATAAACTAAGTATTTCATATATCAGGATCTTTGTTGAAATAAAAATCCATGATTATATGAGACTTTTAATTTTCAGATTGGAGTTTTCTTGAAAAATGATGCGGGCAAATTTTGGGGTATAACAGTTGCCCCTATTCAATCTTCTTAAACCTGAAGAGATTGTCTGAAATCTGAAGGTAGAAGATGATTGAATATTTAGATGCCCTGAAAATTTGCACTTACCTTGATCAGAAGAGATGTTGGAAGTTGCATTTGAATGTCGTCTGCGAAATGTTGTTGGCAGATTGACACATTACCTGAGATAAGCTTTCAGATGCCACCTGGTGAATGGGTTGATGGTTTGTTCATCAGAATGAATCCATTGATTATATCTTGATGAAGGATTTGAAAGTCTTTGTGTTGACTGTTTCGGAACCGTCCAAGGTTACCGCTTTAAGTCTAGGAGGATAATCGTTACGGAACTTGCCCAAAGCTTTTCCGCTTTAGATTTTGAAAGTTGATCTTTGTGAACCGTCTGAGGTATCGCTTTAGATCTGCAATGCTAGATCTTTCTGGAACCGTCTGAGGTATCGCTTTAGATCTTTGATGCTAGATCGTTCTAGAACCGTCTGAGGTATCGCTTTAGATCTTTGATGCTAGATCGTTCTGGAACCGTCTGAGGTATCGCTTTAGATCTTTGATAGTAGATCGTTCTGGAACCGTCTGAGGTATCGCTTTAGATCTGCAATGCTAGATCGTTCTGGAACCGTCTGAGGTACCGCTTTAGATCTTTGATGCTAGATCGTTCTGGAACCGTCTGAGGTATCGCTTTAGATCTGCAATGCTAGATCGTTCTGGAACCGTCTGAGGTATCGCTTTAGATCTGCAATGCCTGTTTTTGAGTTGATAAGTGATCAGAATGAATCTTCGGCTTGATTATATCTAAGAGAACCGTTCATGGCATTCAAGTGAACACTGCATGTGATTGAGAACATCTTTGTTGAAGATATCCGTCTACCTGAAAAATCAAGTTAGCGATATGCAATGTTTATGATGCATGTAATGTGAGCTATTCTCGAGCTAAAGGAGAAATATGCATGTGATGTTGTGTATGAATATGCGTATGAATATGCGCATGATGCATGATGCATGATGTATGATGTATGAATATGATGTATGATGTATGAATGTGATGTCAAGCTTCTATTTGGGAAAATAAATTTCCGTCAATCATCTGAATATGACTATATTGTGATTGTTGATGATCTTTTGTCTTGTTTGAGTACCCTTGGCTGGGGAAATTCTTTGAGAACCACGGTACTCTGTTGAAGGATCTTTGACTATCACTTGGGAATGAAAGGTAGCTGGAAGTTCTGATGCCCTTTCAAATGGGAATGAGGAAGATGCATAATCCTCCGATGCACTATCTGACCAAGTCCGGGTGCGGGGATCATACCTTCTGAAGATAGTAATCTGGAATAACCCTGCTGGGGGATAAGACTTCTTTTGAAGAGAAAATATTTTTGAGGAATTTGCTGAGAAATGCGTTTCTCTTGGGGATTTTCTTCTGATGGAATGATGTCCAGATAATTAGGACATTTCCTGAATGCTATTCCTGTTTTTCCTGGTAAACATCAATCATATTCATATGCACATGTTCATTCAAAATTATCATTGGGACGCTTACGTATTTAAACAGAAAAAGTGAAAATGGTGATTTTTGAGCCTAAGCTGCATTGATTTTTGAAAAAGAGCCATGATAGGCTGGTTAGCACAGGGAGACAACAATCCTAGAAGTAGGAAATTGTCAGAAAGCTTTGGAAAATATTTATAAAGATAAATAGCTATGTGAAAACAATCCAGTCAAGTTTCAACTCTGCTATTGCCAATCTGTCTTCGAGCATCTCATCCCTCACTTGTTGGAAGAAAGTGATTGGATTGATCGGTGTCTTTGAGGTGTTGAATCTTGACGGTAAGTAGGCAGCTGAACGGAACATAGTTGTGTGCTTCATTCCCTAACTTTTGCCTAGGCTGCCCTTTCAGGTTTTCAGCCTACCGGGATAGTATTCGTTTAGTCTCTAATTTTTTCCTGGATCGCCCTTTCGGGTTTTCAATCCACCGAGACGCTCATTTTTTGCCTAAGTTGCCCTTTCAGGTTTTCAACTTGTTTGGCTGACTGGACGTGGGGGATTTCTTTGTTTGGCTGACTGGGCGAGGGATATCTTGCAAGGTGGCATCCATGTGGAGTTTGTAAAAATTACAAATTGTAGTTTTTCCAAAATTTTGTCAAAGACAAGATTTGAACCCAGGTCCCCCTTGGTTAAGCTTATTGCACTTTTCCACTAGGCTAATTAGTCTATTATGTCTTTTACTGAAACTGAAGTATATATATGTTTTAACGTTAACATATTTTTAATAAATAATAAATACTGTAAGTTAATAATATATACTATAAGTATAATATATACTGTAAGTAATATTAATAATATTTTTATTATTATATACTGTAAATAATTATTACTGTAAGTTAATATTTAATATTTATATGTTAATAATTATTACTGTATGTTTATAATATTATATACTGTAAGTTAATAAATAATATATACTGTAAATAATATTAATAATATTTTTAATAAAAAATATATATGTTTTAACGTTAATATTTTATAAACTAATACACAATTTTTATAATAACATTTATATACTGTAAGTATAATATGTAATAACATTTTATAAACTAATACACATTTTTTATAATAACATTTATAAACTAACATATATTTTTTGTAATAATATTTTATAAATTATCATAGGTTTATTATTTTGTTTATATGTTTTATTATAGTATATATTAATTATTAGTTTATATAATATATACAGTATATATAATTACAAACTATTAATATTTTATAAACTATTAATATATAAACTATATTAACGTATATATACTTAATATATTCCCCAACTGTACATATTAATTACAAATTTTTTATAAACTATTAATATATATACTTTTATATAAAATACATTTATATTAAAACTGTACATATAAAAATAGTTAGTTAAAAATGAATAAATATAGTTTATAAAAATGTTTGTTTATAAAATGTTAGTTTATAAAATTTGTTACTTTATAAAATGAATAAAATGTAGTTTATAGAAATGTTTGTTTTTAAATGATATTCAAAAATGTATTTATTTGTTAATTTATAAAAAAATATATAAATTAACGTTAATATAAAAAAATTTATTATAAAACAAAATAAATGTTCTTAACGTTAATATAAAAAAACTTAACATATATATAAAACAAAAAAAATGTTAACAGTTTTTATTCAGTTAAAACTTAAAAGATTAATAAGATTAATAAGATAAAAATTTAACATATATATAAAACAAAAAAAAAATTAGTAATTAATATGTACAGTTTTTATTCAGTTAAAAGATTAATAAGAAAACTAAATAAAAAACATTTGGTTTCAAGAAAAATGTGTAGCTTAGTTGGTGAGAGATGTTGGTTGGTAACATGCAAGTACCAGGTTCGAATCGGCACCCTCAACCCTTTCCTAAGGTTTGCATTATAAAGCTAAGGTTTATGGCTAACATAAAGAAAGATGACAGACAGTTAATAGGGTTAAGGCAAATAATTAAGATTAAAGGTTTATGATTAAAGAAATAAGATCGGGAAAAAATGAGATTTGTGGGGAAGGGGACTCGCCTTGTTGCCAAGTGCCTACGTACCTCCTTATGGAGGATCAGAGTCAACGTAGTTCGGGGAAGGGTTGTACGCCTTAGAATTCGAATTTCATTTGATATGGTTTGAAGTTGTTTTAAAGGCTTTTTGAATGGCGTATCGTAGTTTTGAAATGCGAAGTTCGAAGGTATTTTGAATTACCTTATCGTAGTTTTGAAAATCGCAGAGATGGAGATCTGTAGTTATGTGGTTTAGTGTGTTTTGAATGTTTTTAGTGTTTAGGCGTACAACCCTGATTTTAATATGTTACCGTTAGCTGCAATGATCAATAGTTTTGATTACCATGGTTAACGGACTAAAGGGAGGATTGCTAACCACTATAATCGATAGATTCGATTATCACGAATAGCAAATGAATGTATTTTAAATAATTTAATTTGATAGTTACACCTCATAATCAATAGATTCGATTACAAATAATAACGAATTTTGATAAAGGAATGCTAATCATCGTAACCAATAGATTTGGTTAAAACCATTTAGCAAAATAAATGTTATTTTAATTTACATTTGATTAAAAGACTAAATGATTAAATAATCGATTATTACCCATTGCGACCAATAGGTTTAGTCGAAACGAATAACAAATTAAAGTTCTAATATTTCGGCCAAATGACCAGTGGGGTTGGGCAAACCCTAACACTTAATATATTTCCCTAAGGTTTTTGTGATTTTTAACAATTAAAATTGGTTAAATCAATTAAGCCGAATAGTCGAATTAACCGAATAATCGGGAAAAATACTAAACCTTAATTACTAGCCTAACCTTAATTTAATTATCTAAAATAATTGAATAAATTAGTTAAATTAAACAATAACTAATATTTAATTTAAATAACTAAATAATAACAAAAAGTATAGAAAAACCTGGGAAAGCAATCCTGTGTTGTTGGCTTATTGATGGTGAATGGTAAACCTTCCATTTGCGTGCGTTAGATTTGGATTATTGGAGATCTTGTGGCCAAGAAGCGATGGTGTATTGTAGGCAGCGTATGGGAGAAAGCGTGAGATTATGTGGTGCTCTAAACCAAAGAATTTATAAAAATACACTTTGCCTTCAGCTGGATTCGAACCCAGGTTTTTGGGATAACCTGGCAAAACCTTATGCCACCTGCGCGGAACTCTCATGTTGTTTTAGATATCATTCCAAATAGATAAATAGGAAACAATATATTAAATGGGGAAATTCAAACACTAGAGTCAACGTGGGCCCTAGTAGTTGCAACAAAATCCAATGGGAGGCGGAGAGAGAATAGATTTCTTGTTTACCACCCAACCACTGTGCAGCGTGTGGATGGAGAGAGAGAGGGCTCATTGACTGGCCAATGGACACACACAGCCGTGGTACGCGTGGCATCCTACTGTTCATCGTCTTCAACCTCGCTATTTACGAAATTACCTGCGGATTCTTTTGGGGGCTTTGCTACGGATTTTGCTGCGGGTAAACCTTCCAATCCTGCAACAAATTAAAACTCAGCAAAACGACGTTAGCGAAAGTCCATGAATGCCCAGATCAACTTAAATTCTCCCCCTGAGTTCAAATATGGACTTGGTTTCTCACGAATCCCTCTGCAAGTGTCGACACGAATTGCATAGTCTCTTATGCCCTAGCCATGGCAGCTTGTGATCCGACCACTGGAACTTTGCTAAAGGGCTTCGAAATTCTTCCCATTATCATTCAGAACTCATATGCACCAATTAAACATGTTAAAGCATAATATTATACAAAATACGAAATCTTAAAATATGTATCAAAAGTGACAAGTATGGCACACGAGTTATACACCTGATTGAGGGCTACCACTTACCTGGGTTACTCTATAATGTATCAGGAATAAAATAGAATGAGTCTTGAGTCTTAAGATTGCTTGGGATCATCGATATCAAAGCTCACATATTGAATATTCTTGCACTTGAAACCCTAGCCTCCTTGGCCAAATTTTCGCCCCCTCTCCTTAGTGAATGTTTTTAGTATATATATGGGCTCAATTAGGGTTGACAAAATTTGGAGAAAGCTCATGTATTTTTAATGATTGAAATTGATATATTTTCTATTTAATTTTGATTGAAAACTTGCTGAATTAGTATCAAATCTCCCCCATCCTCTCATGAACGAAATTAGACTATATATTTGATATATTAGATCATTGAAACTAATTAAAAAACAATTTTTTGATTTAATCTAATTATCTTAGGTTTTATTTAACTTATTTAAAATTTAAATGAATAAATATTCAAATAAATAAAATAAATGCCATAAAAATGAGATAATAGATTTTTAAGTCTTGCTATTATCCATGGATATGTTTTAGATCCAAAATTTGGCCCATTGGTTTGAAAGATCATGTTTCTTCACTTTTGTACTTCATGCATTTCCTTAATTTTGCCCAACTTGCAACTATCATAACTCCTTCAATTTTTATGATATGGAAGTGTTATAAGACTTTTTGGAAATCTTAAAGAGTCCTCTAAAAGATGCCTTTGGTTTCATCTCATTTGAAGCTTCCATGCTCAAGTTATGAACTTTGACCCAAAAAGGTGTTCTTGTTGACTTTTTGGACGACCTATAATCTCTTTGACCATATCTCTTGAATGATGTATTTCTGGCCTTGGCATGTGAGAACCAAAGTTGTAAAGAATCAAATTTCCTTCAAGATAGGCTTTGATTGTGAAATTTTTGATGCTCCATGTGAAAGTTATGGCCAGTCAAAGTTGAGTTGACTTTTCCTATAAAACCCTAATTTGAACTTTTGAAATTTGTTCATTTCTGAGTTTTTATTAATGGATCATGATCAGTCTTTGATCAAATGATGGATATAACTTCACATACTTGATTTTGACCAAAAATCTTGAAGTTTGACTGTATTTTGACTATAGTTGACTTTTAGGTCAACATAGTCGATTATTGGTCGTCTGAGCCATTGAGTGAGCAACCCTTGGAATAGAAGCTTGACTTTTGACATGGAGGTGCCTTGATATATGTGAGACACCTTGGGATCCATTTGAGACCTTAGAAATTCAAATTACTTTGATAAACTGCAAACCCTAGTTTTTAGGAGACTCTTGCTCAAGAGAATGACTGGATGAATCTCTTGAACTTTGAATCATTGTGAATGGAATATGGAAGGCAAATTTTGGGGTATTGTCATACCCCAATTTTTGACCTAAGATACCACCTCATATCATCTGCGTATGCATCATTTGCATCTCTAACAAATTGCATAGTTTGTGTTTGCTACTTGTGACTCAGCAGGGTTTAAACAAGAAATCACTCATCAGTACAAGTAATATTTAGGGTTTTGTTCTCCCTTCATCTCAAAAGAACCATCTTCATCAACAGTTAACATTTGGTCCTCAAAGATTCATTTCAACAAGCTCAGAGACTTTGAATCAACCAGATTAGGGTTTTGACTGAAGATAGTATACCCCTGACTTTTGCTCAGGATTTGACCTAATGACTTGGGACATGACCTCAAGACCCCAAGTACATCATTTTGACCTAATCTATTGACTCAAGACATCTCCAACACAGGGACTGATCAACAGTGAAATTTCAAATCATCAGATTAGGGTTTTTGAACTATCAGGGACTGAAATCAGGGATCACATTTGGGAAACCCTAAAAAGCCCCAGGGGATCACTCAAAGGTTTCAGTCATCTTCAAATAATCCTTATGACAATATCCAATGGAAATTACATCTCAATTCAAGATCCACAGTCATCAATTTCATCAGGTCGATAATTAGGGTTTTTGACCTAATTCACCTGAACCACTGACTTTTTAATCAGAACATGGTGCCACAACTTAAACCATGGCTCAATATCCTCTAATGCCTCAATATTATCCATTCATACCATTCATTTGATGAGGATATCTTGGTTCATTTGAAATCTCCAGAAACGCGATTCGTTTGAAAAAGTCAACTGTAGAAGATCACCATTGACTTTTGAGAATTTTGGTCAACCATGACTTTTGAAGTTTTAAATCATCAATATATGATATATGAAGTCATTTGATCAAAGAAAATCAAGGAAATTAATCAAGAATCAAAAAGTCAAAAGTTTGACTTTCCATACTTAGAAAAATTTCTAAGTATTTTCAATGGTTTTTTCCAAACTTTGGAAGGGACTTTCTCAAAATTTCACCTACAAACTGAAAAAAACTTCCAACATGAAAGTTGTAGATTTTGATCCAATGAACAACTTTGTGACATAAAATGATTTTCCAAAAGATCAACCATTTAAGAGATATGGAGCTTCAAAGTTGGTATCTTTTGAAAATTTCACTTAAAATCTCACTTTCTTCAAAGTTCATGGATCTTTTTCACCCATTTCCTTAAAGGTCTTGAAGAAACTTTCAACTAGGATTTTGAAGTACATAACATGAGCTTTCCAAAATGTCCAAGAGCATGAAAAAATATGGAGCATAGCTATGGCTTTGAATTATGCATTTAGTGATCATTTTCATTTGAAATTTCAAACCATTTTCACTAAGTTTCAACACTACATGACCTATAATGCAAGTAATGATGCATCAATGCAATAATTGAGAGATATTTTCTGATTTGAAGATCAGAATGGAAGAGGATAAGAATCTTGGAAGATTAACCATGGTTAAGTCACTTTTAACCATTTGCATTTAATGTAAAGATTCCATTTTATCTCCAAATGCCAAATCACCATTCTTTGATCAACTTGCAAAGCTCTGCATTCAGAATCCTTGGCCTATAAATAGAGGTCCAAACTTCATTCAAAATCACACCAAAACCTCATAATCATAGGTTTTCTTCTTCTTTCTTGAATTGCAAGTTTCATAATTTTCAAAGAGGTAAAAATCTCAACCTTCAAATCCTTGAAGATATGGCCAAGGTGATGGTTCTAACAACTTCTAAACATCATATGTGATGTGTTTGATCCACCCACACACCCCAAAAACACCTGAAACTCAGAATCATCATCTCACCTCCATATTTGCATATATTGAACCTTATCATGCCAAAATCCATACCAGGCCAATTCTATCCAAACTAACCTTCTAAACACCATCCATATACTTCAAATGAATGATCTGAACGCTCACCAACAATCTGAAACACCTCCATCATCAAATTCGATCCTCACTCCAAGCAACTGCAGATCGGGTTCCATGGCTATGCTCAGGTGAATTCAATCCATTCCAAGCATTCAAACACCTTCCCTAAGGTCCATTGAAGCTGTTCAGATCATCAAACAACAACTGGAACTTCTCTTTTGCAGAAATTAATTTCCAGATTTGCCGTTTTTGAAGGTAAGTAATATGAACTTCAAACTCTATCATACATGCATCAAAAACAAAATATTGATATACCATCTTGTTTCTGCACCTATGAGGATCATTAACCCTCAATCAATTGCATCATAACTTGCATACACACGATTTCACATTGAATTTCAGTTCTAGGGTTCTTCATGTTCATACGAAAATTAACCACCTTAGAGCAAAAATAAATGAATTGTGAGATCACCATCATGTTCCTCGTGCAAAACCGAGTGAGATAGACCCTTTACTTGATCAAAACAACACAGTTTTGAAGATTTTCGAATTTCAGTTGAAGGTGTGTTCTTGGCGCCATTTTGTGATTCAGAAAATTCAAAGGTTTGTTTTTAAATATAATCAATGGAACGCGTGTGTATTACAAGCCACAAGCGTGGCTCAGTTGGTAAGTGTTTTGGCTGGTGAGAGTGAGGGCGTGGGTTCAAACCCTGGCAGGACCAAACCTTATTTTTTTTAACACTTATTTTCTTCAATTTTCTTAACAACTTTAACTAATTAATTAACTAACCAAATCAATTCATTTTTGCTTCATTTTTTGTACACTCTTTATTTAACACATATATTTTATGAATATAAAAAAAATCACAAAAAAATATTTATTTAATATGTTTTTTATTAGGTTTAAAATGACATGTTTTTAAGTATTTTTAATACTTTAAATATGGTTTTTTATTTGATTTTTCAAACCTAATCATTTGTAAATATTTTTGTGATCAAACCCTAATCTTTTAGGTCTTAATTAAGCATGAAATTTGTTTTTATCTTAATTAAGTTGACTTTTGTCAAAAATTCAAACTGTTTTTCAACGAAGCGATCAACTGTTTTCAAAAAAACTTTTCAAACTGTTTTCAAAAACGACAAACTTAACAAATCAATCAACCATGTTTTATAAAATAAAACATGGGCCTCGAAATAGGTATAAGTCCCATTCCTTTGCATGAAATTAGGTATTTCATTGTACATGCACCTTTTTGTACATACCTCGATCAATTTGATTTTTAACCTCGAATAACAAATAAAAAATGAAGGTTTTCTTTAAATCTTCCCAAAAATACCATGGGCCTCCATGTAGGTAAAAGTCCCAAGCCCCCTTTGTAAATACTTGTTTACATAACTTCTGAATAAACTCAATGGGCCTCTCCCCGAGTATAAGTCTCGAGCCCCCGTGCATACAAGCGGATCATGCTTACATGTATATTTCTTTCATAAACTCCATTGTATACACACACCTTGACATATATATGTAATTGTTCATACTTGTTCATATACTTGTTCATGTTTGTTCATACTTGTTCATATTTGTGATTGTGCTATATATGCTTGTTCAACTTAGTACAACACTAGGTTCCCCATAGCCTCCTATCGGGCTTCGTGCAAAGAATCTCCTTAGTTTAGGTTAGGACATAGAGTATGGTTTCCCGGTGAAATCGCTCTAAGAGCTCAAACTAACTATACCACGCCTCCTCTTGGGCTTCGTACAAACGACTTGTCCCTCCCATAGCCTCCTCTTGGGCTTACAATGCAAGGACCCTCGATTGTCCCTCCCATAGCCTCCTCTTGGGCTTACAATGCAAGGACCCTCAGATAGCCTCCTCTTGGGCTTCGTACAAGGACCCACGGGCTTCTTATAAGCATCCCCAATATCCAAAACAAATACCCTAGGAGATTAGACATTTATCATCTCTATGATAGGAGTATCTCATCTATATCATCACAAACAATCAATCAATCAAATTTCTTTTTTGCCATAAAGCTGGCTAATCAATCAAACCTTTTTGCCACCATACTGGCTGATTAATCAAAGTTTTTGCCACAAGGCTGGCTTCGTCGAAACTTTTGCCACAAGGCTGGCTGATTAATCAAAACTTTTTGTCACAAGGCTGACTTCATCGAAAGTTTTTGCCACAAAGCTGGCTAATCAAACTTGTTTTTGCCACAAGGCTGGCTAAACAAAAATCATCTTTATCATTCTAAGCACCATAAGTGGCACAACCTAGGGCTTATAATGAAAAGATTTCAAACAAAAAACAAACAGATGTATGTGATGATATAGATTAGATACATCGAACATTTAGATGACATTTGTCTCTTATCCTTTGCTTCCACTAGCATAAGTGGGAACTACGATTGCTCTGACTTTCTCAACATCCCTTTGAGAATACGTAGGCACAAGGTCGTATCCTTGGCGAGCAAAACTTCTCCCTCAAACCACTCAAACCTTAGCACCCTTAGACCCCGAGCTACAGATGCTCTAATTCCCTCTAAGGGATATGTATGCAGAGGATCGCGATGATCTTTGCGAGCATAATCAAACAAACACCTTAGTTTCCCACCCATCTCACAACAGAATCTCCTCCATAACATAGAATGAAATGGACATAACAAAGAAACCTATAGAGTACTATAGATACGTTGGGTGCTAATACCTTCCCTTCGTATAACCAACCCTCTTACCCAAAGATCTCTCCCCCCACTTTTAAGGTTATTGCAGCTTTTTTCCTTTTCCTACTTTGGAAACAATAACAAGTTTGGTCGAAAAAAACAAAAATCATTTTCTTGAGCCCAAGCCCAAAGAAGGCATCAGGTGTCTCATCCCCGATTGATTTTTTTTCACGCGACAGAAAAATGGCGACTCCACTGGGGACCATCTTTTTATTGTTTCCAAAGGAAGGGTTAATTCTAATTGTTATGTTTTTATTTGTGTTACATGTGTGGTTCTGGTTCTGTTACATGTGAGGTTCTGTTACAAGTGATACATTATGGACAAATCCTAACCCGGATTAAGTACACATAAGAATTAGGTGGAGGGTATAGTCATGTACAGGCGTACGTGAGAATCCTTCCGCTCAGTGGAGGTTCCTTGTTGGTAATATATGTTTAGCATGTTTCGTAGCGAAGACATTATTGCTTTCATTGAACTGTAGAAGCTGAGTTGGCCGTAGAACCCCAACCCATCCTGGCCTTATTCGGTTGTGGCGCAGAAACTATTCTGGTGTAGACTTGGATTAGTTGTCATGCGGAGAGCCACACTCAGACGAGTTTTTCTTGAGAATATTGCTGGCTCACAAGTTCAGTCGTGCAAGCCGGTAATATCCGAAAGAAAAATGTAGACTCTGACGTATCAGTAGAACATGTTGTGCAGGTGATTAACCCCTAGTACTATCCCATGTTTGGTTCTCTGACCTCATGCTCGTGACGTTGGAACTTTGAACCTATGTGTACCATGTTTGTATTACCATTACCATGTTTGCAGTACCATGTTTGCGTTACCATGTTCGTATTACCATGTTTGCTTTACCATGTTTGAATATGTGGCATCCATGCATCCATGCATTCATACATTCATTAAAAAACCCATCTTTTTCCATAAAATCATGAGTTTTCCAAAAAATTTATAGAATTTTCTTTGCAAACATTATAGGATTAAGTTATGGAAGGGGTAAAAAGGCATACCAAAAAGTACGGTTTCAAAGCGCCTGATGTGGAAAAACTGAGAGAGTTAGCATCTTCTGTACAAGATCCTTCCGATTTTAGGAAAAGTTATGGAAAGCTTTTGCCTATCCTGAACACTCATGTTGATGAAGGACTTCTCAAAACTCTGGTTCAGTTCTATGATCCTGTGTCTGACAAAATACCCTTCAATGGTTTGGAAGCCATTCCTAAGTCACACGTCATTGCAGCAAGTATCCACTTGAAGAAATCTGAAGTAGAGAGTAATTGGACTACCAAAGGAAACCTCCCGGGTTTAACTTCACACTTCCTAATAAAGAAAGCCTTTGATTTCATCGAAACTTGTAGCATGATAGCTTTTGAAGCTATACTAGCCTTGCTCATCTATGGGTTGGTTCTGTTTCCCAACGTCAACGACTTTGTTGATATCAACGCCATAAAAATCTTTTTGAATGGAAATCCTGTTCCGACTTTGCTTGGTGACATGTATTTCTCTGTTCATCATAGGAATCGCCAAGGCGGTGGAGTCATTGTATGTTGTGCACCATTGTTGTTCAAATGGATTGTTTCACACTTACCTGAGTCTCCTATTTTCACGGAAAACCGAGAAGGTTTGCGTTGGCCTCGAAGACTTATGTCTCTTACTAATAATGATATTCATTGGTATACCTTGGCTCGCTGTGGTACAGAAACCATTGACAGTTGTGGAGAATTCGCCAACATACCCCTCATTGGTACACAAGGAGGAAATAACTACAATCCAGTTTTAGCCCGACGACAACTCGGGTATGCAAATTCAGTTAAACCTGTTGGTCTCACAGTGGAAGGCTACTTCTATCAAGAAGGGGATGATCCTCAGAGGTTGAAAACAAGAATGGTGAGAGCTTGGTACGACGTCCGATGGAAAGAAAAAGGTGGGGCAAGAAATTGCATTGCCATGGACGCCTACACCTGCTGGGTAAAGAAAAGAGCAAAGGAGTTTCAAATGCCTTATGCTTATGAAAAACCCATGTTTCCTGTGGTATCTCAACTGCCCAACATTCCCATTTACACTATGGAGGAATACCAAGACACTTTAGCCAAGATGAGGTTAGAGAAAGATGCTTGGGAAGATAAGTTTCGCAAGACCGATGTGGAAAACAGAAGGTTGAAGAAACGAGTGAAAGATCACGAGGAAACCCTCTACTGTCAAGATGGATGGCTCATGAGTAAAGATGAGAAGATCCGTCAGAAAAACGCTGCAATCAAGAGGTACATCAAAGAAAGCAAGAAAAAGCTTGAAGGCTCAACAAGCAACGCTCCAACTCCTGACGATTGGAAGAATGTTGTTAACAAGCTAAGGACCGAAAAGGCCGAATTGAAAGCTCACTATGGGAAAGAAATCCTGAAGCTAAAGCTGCACAACGCATTTGGTTCTTCGTCTGATGAAGATGCTTAGGATTGTTTAGCTTTTTACTTATCATTTGCTTTTGTAAGGAGCTACGCTCCAATGTTGTAACATTTTCCCATTATTTCAATAAAATCACAGTTTGTGTTCCAATGTTTGCAAGAAAATAATCTTTAAAATATTTGGAAAAAATCATAAACTTCTTTTTTGCATACATCATTCTGCATATCGAGTCTATTGTCTAGAGTCTTATCTTTTGGATTTTCCTCCATTAGATCGTCAAGCTGTCGCGTCTCAAAGTTTCTCGACCGCGCTCGCAATCAGATCACATATACAATACTCGTTCAAGCAGAAGAAAAGTAATGGAACACTCTGAACAAGAGAATATTGAGCTCCGTGGTACAGTTGCCACCCTTCAAGAAAAATTGGAAAGTCTCACTACTCTGGTTGACTTCTTAATGGCCGCACAGAATCAGCCGCCGCCACCCAACAGTCAAGCAACAGTGACATCTGAAGTCACTACTCCAGTCTCTACAGTTGCATTCAGCATTCCATCCTTCTCCATGCCACAAGGTTGGGGCACGCTTTTCAGCTTTGGTACGGGTTTTCGCCATAATTTCTCTAGGATTCCAACATCCACAACTGAAGCGCCCGCTGCACAAAGTTCACTGTTCACTCCAAATCAGGGGGTAGTTTTTTCTCAGATCACTATGGCACTCTCTCAACCCACTATGACAGTTGCGACTCCTATGGTTCACACTGTTCCTTATGAAGGCAATGAGATTTATCATGATCAAGGTGATAGCACAAATCAGCGAAACCTTGTGGAAGATCTCTAAGAGCAGTTTAACAAGATACAGCTAGAAGTCAAAGCTATTCGCGGGAAAGATTTGTTTGGGAAGAATGCCCAGGAGCTATGTTTAGTTCCCAGTGTACAAATACCAGCTAAATTCAAGGTCCCTGACTTTGAAAAGTACAAAGAAAGTTCTTGTCCACAAAGCCATCTCGTGATGTATGCTAGGAAGATGTCTACTTATGCAGATAATCATCAGTTGCTCATGTATTACTTTCAAGACAGTTTGACTGGTGCCGCACTGAAGTGGTACACAGGATTGGATTGCACTAACATTCGAACTTTCAACGACCTAGGCAAGGAATTTGTCCGACAATACAAATACAACTCGGATATGGCTCCAGACAGAGATCAGCTTCGATCCACGGCTCAAAAAGATCATGAAGCTTTCAAAGAGTATGCCCAACGATGGAGAGAAACTGCTGCTCAGATTAATCCACCGTTAAAACAGAAAGAGATGACAAAGATCTTCTTGAATACTCTTGGCCCGTTTTATTATGAACGCATGATTGCTAGTGCTCCAAGTGATTTCACCGAAATGGTAAACATGGGGATGCGTCTATAAGAAGGAGTCCGAACCGAACGTCTAACTAAAGAAGGTGGGTCTTCAAGCGGAACCAAAAAGTTCGGAAGTGGTTTCCCAAAGAAGAAAGAACAAAGTGTTGACATGGTATCCCAAGGGAGGCCAAGAGGAAATGTCAATTGTCAACAACAGATTGCTGCTATCGCGCCAGTCGTTAATACAACACCTAATCCGGGATTTACCCCGCAGTTTCAACAACAGCCTCGACAACAGGCTCAACAGTTTAACAACAATCAGAATTGTGTACAAAGAGCTCCACAGTTTGATCCGATTCCGATGACCTACACAGAGTTGTACCGTGCTTTGATTGAAAGAGGTCTTGTTCAAACTAAAGCACCACCACCAATACTTGAGAAAACTACCATGGTGGTACAAAGCTGAGGTCTCATGCCCTTATCATCAAGGAGCACCTGGCCATGATCTCGAGCATTGCATAGCTTTGAAACATGAAGTTCAGAGGTTGGTTAGGTCAAATCTTCTCTCTTTCAGAAATTTGAATCCTAATGTGCAAGCAAATCCGCTCCCCAATCATGGAGGGCATGTTGTAAACATGGTGTATGGATGTCCTGGTCCATACCGAATCTATGACATCAATTTCTCAAGAGCAAATTTGGTAGAAATGCACGCTACTCTCTGTCAAGGGTAGAATTTTCGCCAGCATCACTACGGTTCCTGTAGCATATGTTGCGTAGATCCTCATGGATGTTCGATTGTGAGAAGAGATCTCCAAGTTCTGTTGGATAATGGTACTGTTCAGATCTACAGAAATAGGAATGAAGATGAAGTTAACATGATAGGATGTTATCCGCATGAGCATTTAGTCTAAGATATCAACTCGTAAATGCTTAAAGTTAACGTCATTGTTCCTCATTTCAACATGCCTGAGCGCATAGAAGTTACTTACAACAAACCAAGGGTTCCTGTTGCTCCTTTGATCATTTGTCTACCTGGACCTGTTCCTTATGACTCTGACAAGGCAGTTCCATACAACTACAATGCAACAATGATAAAGAATGGACAAGAAGTTCCTTTACCTACTCTTTCATCTGTCGTAAACATCGCCGATGTGAGTCGAGTAACAAGAAGTGGACGTGTGTATACTCCACTACCTCCAAAGCAGCCTATTGCTCCTGCAACTAGGCAAAATCCTGTTAATACACCAGTGGGGAATCCTGTGGAAATTCCTATCAGTAATACAAGCACTGATGTTGGTCAATCCAGTGGAACCAATGTCAATCCTGACTTTGATGAAATTTTGAAGCTTATCAAAAGAAGTGAATACAAGATTGTGGATCAGCTTCTGCAGACTCCTTCAAAAATCTCAATACTTTCTTTGCTTTTAAACTCTGAAGCTCGTAGGGAGGCCCTGATGAGAGTTTTGGATCAAGCTTTTGTGGATCATGATGTGACTGTTGACCATTTTGATGGGATAATAGCCAACATAACAGCTTACAACAATTTAAGCTTCTGTGATGAAGAACTCCCCGAGGAGGGTAGAAATCACAATCTTGCTCTGCACATTTCTATAAACTGTCAGTCAGACTCTTTGTCCAACGTGCTGGTAGACACCGGATCTTCCTTGAATGTGATGCCAAAGACGACTCTTGCTCGCTTGTCTTACCAAGGAATGCCTATGAAGTTCAGTGGTGTAGTAGTCAAAGCATTTAATGGATCGCGAAAATCTGTTATCGGCGAAGTCAACCTTCCCATGACAATTGGTCCACATACATTTCAAATCACCTTCCAGGTCATGGACATTCAAGCTGCTTATAGCTGTCTGTTAGGACGACCATGGATCCATGAAGCAGGGACAGTAACTTCTACGCTCCACCAAAAGTTAAAATTTGTAACAAATGGAAAATTGGTAACAATAAGTGGGGAGAAAGCCTTGATGGTGAGCCATTTATCCAATTTCTCTTTCATAAGTGCTGATAATGTGGAAGGAACGCAGTTTCAAGGTCTCTCTTTAGAAGAAGAATCTTCCAAAAAGAAAGCATCAATCTCTTCTTACAAAGAGGCAGTAAAAGTAGTGAAAGATGGAACTACCACTGGCTGGGGGCAAGTTGTGATCCCTACCAATAATGAAACCAGAGCAGGACTCGGATGTTCACCGATGTTCTCAAACTGCACCAAGAAGGATGAAACACTTCGTCCGATCAAAGAAACGTTCCATAGTGGAGGATTCCTTAACCCAGTTCCTCAAGAGGTTAATGTCCTTATTGAAGAATGCATCGAAGAAGGTCTACCTGATCCTGAAGAAGAATGGAAATGTTATCTCAATGACTCGGGATACATATCTCAGGAAGAACCGTATGAGAAACCCAGAGGCAAGGTTAAAACAAGTGCTAAAGAAATTCCGCCTATTCCTGCAGAGGTCTGGGACACCTTGGGACAACCAAGTGGAAAATTTGATTATATGGTGAAATATACTGCACCTGAAAGTTCAAAGATTGCGATTGAAGACATCCAACCAACTGGATGGGGAGATTCCTTTGAATATAGTAGTCAACCAGAAGAGGTTTATCAGCCCTCTCAATTTTCTCAGCAGCCTGAAGTTACTGAAGATTTCGGCTTCAACGCATCTACCAAGATTTATAATCCTGAAGATGGTTATTATCACATAAATGCCATTTTTGAAGATGAAGGGGAAGATGGCCCCGCAGTTGACTTAGAAAGTGTCTCTGACAATGAGTCTCTTCATCTTGAAGATTGGGAAATACATCCTGAAAATTCTGAAGATTGTGACTCATCTTATGCTCTTCAAGAAGTAGAAGAAGACCGTTTCAACTCTACAAAGAACAAGGGTTACAAACCAGGACCTTCAAATCCTGCTCGACCAGCGGTCGATGTCAATACTGAAGATAATTCTGAGGAAAATTTTCCTGAATACATAATACACAGAGGAGTTCGTTGCTACTGGAAAGCTGTCGACGATCCGAATGTTGTTCGCCGCTCAAAGTAATCACCTCGCTGTTATTTTGACCTCCTGCCTGGCCCAAAGAAGAGAGATGTTTTATGGGGCTTTGCTTTTAAATGTTCCGCCCAAATAACTTTGTGTATAGGGCTTTGTTTTAAAAGTTTCCCTCTTTGTCCTGCCCAAGACAAACGAGTTTGTGTTTAGGGCTTTGTTTCAAAAATGAATCATAAATAAAGTGTCATTTTGAATTCCCTACACTATGTGTTTTATTTTTTGCTTTTTTTTGGAAATGGTAATCCTAAAAAACCAAAAAAAAAAACTTTTCACAAAAAAAATCTGCATACACTCTTGCATTCATAAATTTTCTAAAACAAATATAAATCATATGTGCAGATTAACTATTGATAAACCCATTGAATGCAATAACCCTATGCCCTCTCCCAACTTTGAGTTTCCTGTGTTCGAAGCCGAAGAGGAGGAAAAAGAGGAAATCCCGGACGAGATCTCTCGATAACTTAAGCATGAGGAAAGAGCCATTCTGCCTCACAAAGAGCCTCTAGAAAAGATCAACTTGGGTTCTGAAGAAGACAAAAAAGAAGTGACAATTGGATCGCTGCTTGATGCTGATATTGTAACGCCCGAAAATTCGATTATTCGATTAATCTAGACGTTCAGAGTGTTTAGTGAAGTTTTCGTATTTTGAGACGATTTAGTCGGTATTAGTTCGGGATAGCGGATTGATATTTAATCAAGAATTTTGATATTTTCAATATTAGAAATATTATTGGAGTAATATTTGAAGTTTTGGGAATTTTCTGAGTAATTAAGATTAGACCGGAAATATGAGACATTAGCGAATAATCATTTATGTCGGCAAATGAATTATTATATCATCGGGAAATTATTAAGTGATGTATTGGTTAATTAAATTATTGAAGGATTTAAATATTAGATTATGTCATAATTGGATTTGTCGATATTATTTTAAGGAACACATTTAGATTTATTAAGTTAAAAGTCAGATATTAGTCGAATGGTCGAAGAATAATATTTAGAATAATATTATTTACAAGTCGGATTTATTATATTGTTGAAATACTAATAAAAGTTATATTTTAATTTAATTGGTGTTATTTATCTTATTGGGCCTAAATTAGTTTGTGAAAAAGAAGTGAAAGACTAAGCCCAATTAGAATAATAAAATTAGGGTTTTAGAGATGAGAATGAGTAGTTGTCATTTTTGGAGAGAACAAAAAAATAGAGGAGAAAGAGGCAAGACTATGGAGAAGAAGAAGGAGCTTGAAGATTTTTCATCCATGGTGTCAATTGAAGATGCAATTAGAGACCCATTGAGTTGCTTCCATTGATAAGGTAAGGGTGGGGTTCTCTTCCTATAATAGGGCTTATGAAACCTTGTATGTTTGGGAATTGGGTGTGTAGATTTATTGCATTATCTTGTGTTGATTGTTGCTGGAAATTATGAATCTACCATGAATATCATGAAATTGAAAATGTTTACTGCTGTTGTTAATTGAAGAACGTTATAAAGAATTAGAAATACTATAGAACCGTAATAATACATTGCTATTGCTATGCGTGTTAAAGAAGTCTGTGAAGAGGGAATGAGATGAGGAAGTGGGAGATTTAGAGACGCTAGTCTCTGTGTTTGGAAACGTAGGGTGTCTATAGTAGGGGCGGCGTTGCTGTGACTTTGACGGCCGACGACACTTCTCATTCCACATGTAACAGACGTCATATATATTACTTGCTTTTTTCACTTGTTCTCATTTTGTTCCACATTTTTTTGTTATAATATTATTTAAAGAAAATGGCATGTACTATAATATAGTAAGAACAATATACTGAATATAATATAAATGAAATATTATATATATTAGAAACGGTAGGAATTATAGGACTAATGAATGATAATAAAAATAGTAAGTTGTTAGTGATGTATCAGTATTAATAGCAAAGAAACAAGATATATATATAATTGTATTAATAAGTGGATATGAAACAATATATATTAGAAATAATAGAATATGACTAATGGAATGCAAAACAGTCCCATTTGACCGAAATAGTCAAATTAAGCGGTATAATTAGTTGACTGGAATTTGATGAAAATTGACGTGATAGCTAAGTTTAATTATTACATTAACGTGGTGGCGTTCTTTTGTCGAAATTGTGATGTTAATCGGTCGATTAAATTAATGGTTGAATTAATCTCCATTAGTCTATTTTAATTGAAAAATACTTAGACTTAGATTAATTATTCGGTTTGTCGGTAAATAACGGTATCTTGAGAATTTAACCGAACGAATCGAATAACCGGTAAAGAATAGATTTGTATCCGAACTAATCGGTTGAGTTGTGTTTTTGGTGACTTGGAAGTGTAACCCGAAGACTCATAAAGTCATGAATATTAAGAATATAACCGCAAATTAGATAACCGGTAGCGACGCGAAATTTACACAATTAATTGAAGTACGCTTTGTGAATAATTTGAAGGATAGAAAAACACTTAGAAAGGGGGGGGGGGGGTTTGAATAAGTGTAGTTTAAAAACTTGGACAATAAAAATAAATTGCACAGTTATTTTTATCCTGGTTCGTTGTTAACTAAACTACTCCAGTCCACCCCCACGGAGTGATTTACCTCACCTGAGGATTTAATCCACTAATCGCAACAGATTACAATGGTTTTCCACTTAGTCCGCGACTAAGTCTTCTAGAGTATCCTGATCACCACCTGATCACTCCAGGAACAAATTCTTAGACACAAGCTAAGACTTTCTTAGAGTATCCTGACCACCACGTGATCACTCTAATTACAACTGCTTAGACACAAGCTAAGACTTCCTAGAGTATCCTGATCAACAATTGATCACTCTAGTTACTTACAAATTAATGTAATTAATTCTAAGAGTATTACAAATGCTTCGAAAAAGCTATAATCACAACAGTGATATTTCTCTTAACGTTTAAGCTTAATCTCACTAATATATTACAACATCAATGTAGTGAGCTTTGATGAAGATGAAGTTTCTGAGCTTTGAGTTGAACAGCGTTTCAGCAAGTTAATATTCACAGAATTTGGTTCAGAGTTGTTCACCTTGCTTCTTATCAGAACTTCATACTTATAGGCGTTTGAGAAGATGACTGTTGGGTGCATTTAATGCTTTGCGTGTTCCGTACGGCATTGCATTTAATGTTTCACGCTTTTGTCAACTACCTCGAGCCTTGTTCACGCTGTGTCTACTGACGTTGCCTTTAATAGCTTCCAACGTTCCTTTTGTCAGTCAGCGTAGCCTGCCACTTGTACTTTCTTCTGATCTGATGTTTGTGAATATAATATTTGAATATCATCAGAGTCAAACAGCTTGGTGCATAGCATCTTCTGGTCTTCTGACCTTGAAGTGCTTCTGAGCGTGATACCATGAGAACTTCAGTGCTTTTGCTTCTGATCTCAAGTTTTTCTGATGCTTCCATAGACCCATGTTCTGATTCTGCCTTGACCATCTTCTGATGTCTTGCCAGACCATGTTCTGATGTTGCATGCTGAACCTTCTGAGACAAAGCTTCTGAGCGCTGATTTGTGCATACTCTTTATATATTTCCTGAAAGGGAAATTGCAATGTATTAGAGTACCACATTATCTCACACAAAATTCATATCCTTGTTATCATCAAAACTAAGAATATTGATCAGAACAAATCTTGTTCTAACATAATTTTGGTTAGTTGATAGTGGATTAGTGAGTTAATTAGTGTTGAGAATCAAAGTGTGAGTGTGGATAATAGTCCCACATTTGAAATGTGTGTGGTGACTTGAGCATATATAAGTGGGAGAACCCACTCACCTATCACCTTAAGGTTTTAGGTGGAGAAGTGGTGTCTCTCCCACAAAGGTGTGTTCCTCAAAGGAATGTCCCGAAAATTAACAATGTTCCCGAATTCGACCCTCCCCCGTTGTTGCGCTAACAATTAGAAGACAAATTTATAGAGGATTATGAGACTAATTTGAATTGACTTAATGAGTCGAATTGTTGTGATATACCGAAGCATGACGTTGTCGTTTTGATACTTAACATGATATCTAATTTAGTTAAATGTTAATTGGAAGTTGATTCGGTTTACTTGATAAATTAGCATTTTGAGATTACTCTACGAACTGACCGAAAATTGTGATTTCGATTTGAATGCCTTTGTTGCGAATAATATTGTGATTGCCAATATGTTTATTAATGTGCGTCATATGTGATTAGCCTTATGGCATGAACCCTAACGAGTTGTCGTTAGTTTAGTCGATTAAGACGATAGTTGTGATAGTCCTGATGAAGTGTGTATTTGTGATGACGTGCCGAAAATGATGATAATTGTGATGATCTTGTTTATATGATAAGTTGTATAATTGCAATGATGTGTCGAAACATGACGATGTTTGTGGTGATTGATAATATGTGACGTTGTATATATTTGTGATGATAATTTTGTGACTAAGTGAAGATGAATGATTAATTGTGACGTTGAATTACCTCTAATAATTGGTAATTACCAGTGATGTAGGTGTATGCCTCGCAGTGACGTGTGATTGTGATGAGTATGTTGCATATGTCTTGTTTGTCGAGTCACATTGCATATGCATACTCAGTGACGGCCTGGATTGGCAAATTTGTGACGAAGGCTTATGCCTTGTGCCTCAGAATTGGGCAATTGGTGACGGGGGCTGAAGCTCCGATTGGTACCACATGCATATGCACGAGTCGTGTCTCATGAAGTCTTTTGTGATGTATACGCTGTGATGTTTAGTGATATGATTTGCGACGTTTATGATGCGATGACTGTGAATATATGTATGACTTATATGCGATGTTTGTGAATATATGTTTGACTTATATGCGATGTTTGTGAATACATGAGTGACTTATACGTGATTGTCGCGCGCTCGGTTTTTTGCCATACCTCTCGTGGAGAGATACGCGAACTGACTCTTTTTTGTTTCTGCTTTTGTATTTTTGAAAATCAGAGAGTCGCCACCGACCTTTTATTTTATCCAATTAAGGAAAGGTTTATAAAAGAAACAGAAAAAAGACCTTTAAGAAATTCTGGGTAAGGGGGTAAGTTATACAAAAGGAAGGTGTTAGCACCCTTTGTATCCATGGTTATCCATGGGCTCTTTAATTTGCTTAGCTCACTTGTTTTCAATTACTTTTCGATTGCCTTGAAATGCTCGTATGTGGTTCCAAATACCTTTGTAAATTGACTTTGTAATTATCCTTGTGCGGATGTATACAAAGTGTTTTTATCTTTCAAAAGATGTTTTTAGAAAAAAAAAGAACGTTAACTTCGTAATGATCCTCGTTTGGATATATACAAAGTATTGTCTTTTTTTGAAAGTTTTATTTTGAAAAACAATGATATATGAGAGATTTGTTTGTTTTGATTTGAGCAAGCAAATTAGGAGGTCTACCCTGAGTTATAAGGTCTTTATCCTATTTCCTTTAAAAATCTATCCTTTCACCGGATATAAACAAAAGTTCGATTTTGCGTTTGAAATAATAGAATTTGATTTTGATTTTGAAAAGAATGAGAAAGGGATTACCCTAAGAGGTGCAAGTGTGATTGTGTTTGGATTCAAATATTTTATCTTTGAAGTTAGTGATCTAACGATTCAATTTTATCTTTGGCATACACGCAGTTTATATGTGCTGGAATTTAAAACGCGGAAATGTAAAATGCGGAAAGTAAACCTACGCTATTACATCGATTATGCCAGAAATGTATACTACACTATTTACATGAATTTGACAAACTATACATTTATCTAGGAATTTAAATTGCAAGAAAATAAAAGAAGTGTTTTTGGTTTTTTATGATTGTTTTTAATTATAATTAATGCATGATTAATTAAATTAAAATGAGGAAAAAAGATGAAAATAAATTTCAAACCTAAAAATTAAGTTCAAAATATGTTCAAAATGCTTGTTAATTAATTTTAAAACAAAAATAATTTTTTTTGGGATTTTTGAAATTGATTTGAAATTGATTAAGTTAATTAACACATAATTATATAAATAATTACACAAATAATTAAAACTTAAAGAGAAAATTATTCTAAATATGTACAAAATTAGCCTATAATATATAAACTATATTTAATATAAAGAACAAAAATTTTATGATTTTTGATTGGGTGAAAATAATTAAAAGATAAATATATGCATATTATCTAATTAATTACACAAAATATTCAAATTATGAAGAAAAATAAAATATTTTTATATCAGAAAATAAAATATTATTTTAGAAACTTAAAAATATTTTTTGTGTATTTTTTGGATTTTTAAAACTATTTTTAATTAATTTAACAAAGAAATTAAAATAAAATAGAAAATAAAAAGATGAATGATCAGGTGTGGCATTTAAATGAGGACCATGGTAAGGATGAGTGTTTTGATGCGTTGGATTGAGAGTTTAATGAGATCAGACTGTTAGAACAAGATTTGTTCTGATCAATATTCTTAGTTTTGATGATAACAAGGATATGAATTTTGTGTGAGATAATGTGGTACTCTAATACATTGCAATTTCCCTTTCAGGAAATATATAAAGAGTATGCACAAATCAGCGCTCAGAAGCTTTGTCTCAGAAGGTTCAGCATGCAACATCAGAACATGGTCTGGCAAGACATCAGAAGATGGTCAAGGCAGAATCAGAACATGGGTCTATGGAAGCATCAGAAGAACTTGAGATCAGAAGCAGAAGCACTGAAGTTCTCATGGTATCACGCTCAGAAGCACTTCAAGGTCAGAAGACAAGAAGATGCTTTGCACCAAGCTGTTTGACTCTGATGATATTCAAATATTATATTCAAACATCAGATCAGAAGAAAGTACAAGTGGCAGGCTACACTGACTGACAAAAGGAACGTTGGAAGCTATTAAAGGCAACGTCAGTAGGCATAGCGTGAATAAGGCTCGAGGTAGTTGACAAAAGCGTGAAACATTAAATGCAATGCTGTCCGGAATACGCAAAGCATTAAATGCACCCAACGGTCATCTTCTCAAACGCCTATAAATATGAAGTTCTGATGAGAAGCAAGGTTAACGATTTTGAACAAAATTATTCTGAAAGACTTGCTGAAACGTTGTTCAATTCAAAGCTCAGAAACTTCATCTTCATCAAAGCTCACTACATTGTTGTTGTAATATATTAGTGAGATTAAGCTTAAATGTTAAGAGAAATATCATTGTTGTGATTATAGCTTTTAAGAAGCATTGTAAAACTCTTATTTGATTACATTAATTTGTAAGTAACTAGAGTGATCAAGTGTTGATCAGGATACTCTAGGAAGTCTTAGCTTGTGTCTAAGCAGTTGTAATTAGAGTGATCACGTGGTGGTCAGGATACTCTAAGAAAGTCTTAGCTTGTGTCTAAGCATTTGTTCCTGGAGTGATCAGGTTGTGATCAGGATACTCTAGAAACTTAGTCGCGGACTAAGTGGAAAACCATTGTAATCTGTTGCGATTAGTGGATTAAATCCTCAGGTGAGGTAAATCACTCCGTGGGGGTGGACTGGAGTAGTTTAGTTAACAACGAACCAGGATAAAAATAACTGTGCAATTTATTTTTATCGTCCAAGTTTTTAAACTACACTTATTCAAACCCCCCCTTTCTAAGTGTTTTTCTATCCTTTAATTGGTATCAGAGCCTGGTTCTAAGGTGCAAGCACTTAACCGTGTTTAGAAAAGATTCAGGAAGAGAAAAACGCTTCAGTAAAAGATGGCTGGTGAAATTCCAACAAATACATCTGCATCTACATCTGGCTCTGCTGAGCAATACAACGGTAACAATGGTTATACTAGACCACCAGTATTTGATGGTGAAAACTTTGAATACTGGAAAGATAAACTGGAAAGTTACTTTCTTGGTCTAGATGCTGATCTATGGGATCTTCTGATGGATGGTTACAAACATCCAGTGAAAGCTAGTGGCGTAAAGCTTACAAGGCAAGAAATGGATGATGATCAAAAGAAGCTTTTCAAGAATCATCATAAATGTAGGACTGTTTTGCTGAAAGCTATCTCTCATGCTGAGTATGAGAAGATATCTAACAGGGAAACTGCCTATGATATATATGAGTCATTGAAAATGACCCATGAGGGAAATGCTCAAGTCAAAGAGACTAAAGCTCTTGCTCTAATCCAGAAGTATGAAGCCTTCAAGATGGAGGATGATGAAGACATTGAAAAGATGTTTTCAAAATTTCAAACTCTGACTGCTGGATTGAGAGTTCACGACAAAGGCTACACCAAGGCTGATCATGTAAAGAAGATTATTAGAAGCTTACCCAGAAGATGGGGTCCAATGGTAACAGCATTCAAGATTGCGAAGAATCTGAATGAAGTTTCTTTGGAAGAGCTGATCAGTGCCCTGAGGAGTCATGAGATTGAACTTGACGCTAATGAAACTCAGAAGAAAGGTAAGTCTATTGCATTAAAATCTAATATTAAAAAATGCACTAACGCTTTTCAGGCTAGAGAAGAAGATCCTGAAGAATCAGAATCTGAAGAAGAAGATGAACTGTCCATGATCTCCAGAAGGGTAAACCAACTCTGGAAGAGCAAGCAAAGGAAGTTCAGAAGCTTCAGAAGTTCAAAGAAATTTGAACGAGGAGAATCTTCTGGTGACAGAAGATCTGACAAGAAGAAGGCTGTCTGCTATGAGTGCAATGAGTGCAATGAGCCTGGACATTACAAGAATGAGTGTCCAAAACTTCAGAAGGAGAATCCCAAGAAGAAGTTTCATAAGAAGAAAGGTCTTATGGCAACATGGGATGATTCTGAATCAGAATCAGGATCAGACTCTGATGGAGAGCAAGCCAACTTTGCGCTGATGGCGACAGAAGATGATGGATCAGAATCTACATCAGAATCAGATTCTGAAGAGGTATTTTCTGAACTATCTAGAGAAGAGTTAGTTTCCAGTCTAACAGAGCTTCTTGAATTAAAAGCTCATCTTAGCATCAAAGACACAAAGCTGAAAAAGCAATTTGGATTTGAAACTAAGAAGCTTGAGTTGGAAAATTCTGAATTAAAAGAAAAAGTTTTAAAATTATCCAATGATGTTGGATCTACTTCTGATTCAGAAAAATCCACCCCCAGTCTGAATCGTATTCTGAAAGAATATGATTTAAGTTTCAGGAAGTTCTTATCTAAAAGTATTGGCAGAAGTCAGCTAGCTTCTATGATATATGCTGTGTCTGGGAACAAGAGAGTTGGCATTGGTTATGAGGGTGAAATCCCATACAAGCTTGAATCTGTGGATGATATGAAAATATCATACAAGCCTCTGTATAACCAATTTAAATTTGGCCACTCCCATGATATTAAGCTCACATCACATGCACAAAGTTTTCACATAACACACACCAAGAAGCATGTGACACAACCTAAGAAATATCATGGAACTCAGAATAAGAAGTATCATACTGTTCCTCCTGTTAAATATTTTGCTAAACCCAAGTTCAATCAGAACTTGAGGAGAACTAACAAGAAAGGACCCAAGAAATTGTGGGTACCTAAGGAGAAGATAATTTTTGTTGCAGATATCCTTGGCGGCAAAGAGGACAGAAAGCAAAATGTCATGGTACCTGGACTCTGGGTGCTCGCGACCCATGACGGGAAGAAGGTCTATATTCCAAGGCCTGGTGCTTAAGCCAGGTGGAGAAGTCAAGTTTGGAGGAGATCAGAAGGGCAAAATCATTGGCTCTGGAACCATAAGTCTTGGTAACTCTCCTTCCATAACTAATGTACTTCTTGTTGAAGGATTAACGCATAACTTATTGTCCATAAGTCAATTAAGTGACAATGGTTATGATATAATCTTCAATCAAAAGTCTTGCAAGGCTGTAAGTCAGAAGGATGGCTCAATCCTATTTGCAGGCAAGAGAAAGAACAACATTTATAAGATTGATATTTCTGATCTTAAGAATCAGAGGTGACTTGTCTTATGTCTGTTTCTGAAGAGCAATGGGTCTGGCACAGAAGATTAGGACATGCTAGTTTGAGAAAGATTTCTCATATTAACAAACTAAATCTGGTCAGAGGACTCCCCAATCTTTAATTCAAATCAGATGCTCTTTGTGAAGCATGTCAGAAGGGCAAGTTCTCCAGACCTGCATTCAAGTCTAAGGATATTGTTTCTTCCTCAAGGCCGTTAGAACTCTTACACATTGATCTGTTTGGCCCAGTCAAAACAGCATCTGTCAGAGGGAAGAAATATGGATTAGTCATCGTTGATGATTATAGCCGCTGGACATGGGTAAAGTTCTTGAAACACAAGGATGAGTCTAATTCAGTGTTCTTTGAATTCTGCACTCAGATCCAATCTGAGAAAGAGTGTAAAATCATAAAGGTCAGAAGTGATCATGGTGGCGAATTTGAGAACAGATTCTTTGAGGAGTTCTTCAAAGAAAATGGTATTGCCCATGACTTCTCTTGTCCCAGAACTCAACAGCAAAATGGAGTTGTAGAGCGAAAGAATAGGACTCTACAAGAAATGGCCAGAACCATGATCAATGAAACCAATATGGCTAAGCATTTCTGGGCAGAAGCAATTAACACTGCATGCTATATTCAGAACAGAATCTCTATCAGACCTATTCTAAATAAGACTCCTTATGAATTATGGAAGAACAGAAAGCGCAGCATTTCATATTTCCATCCTTTTGGATGTGTATGTTTTAATCTGAACACTAAAGATCATCTTGGTAAGTTTGATTCTAAAGCACAAAAGTGTTTCCTTCTTGGATATTCTGAATGCTCTAAAGGCTACAGAGTATACAATACTGAAACATTGATTGAAGAAGAATCAATCAATATCAGGTTTGATGATAAGCTTGGTCTTGAAAAACCAAAGCAGATTGAGAATTTTGCAGATTTTGATATTGATATATCAGAAGCTGAAGAATCAAGAAGCAAAGCTGCAAAAGCTGGCAGTCTCAGAAGCAATGGATCAGAAGATCAAGTTGCTGCATCTTTAGAGAATCTTAGGATTTCTGAAGAACCAACTATCAGAAGATCACCTAGACTTGCTTCAGCTCATTCAGAAGATGTGATCCTTGGAAAGAAAGATGATCCCATCAGAACAAGGGCATTCCTTAAGAACAATGCAGAATGTCAATTAGGTCTTGTTTCTTTGATCGAGCCAACTTCGGTTGATCAAGCTCTAGAAGATCCTGACTGGATAATTGCCATGCAAGAAGAACTAAATCAGTTTACAAGGAATGGCGTATGGGACTTGGTTCCTAGACCAAAAGGATTTAACATCATCGGTACTAAGTGGGTTTTCAGAAACAAGCTAAGTGAGAAAGGTGAAGTGGTAAGAAACAAAGCCAGACTGGTTGCTCAGGGTTATAGTCAACAAGAAGGGATTGACTACACAAAAACCTTTGCACCAGTGGCCAGGTTAGAATCTATTCGTCTATTAATTTCTTTTGCCACTCAACACAACATCACTCTTTATCAGATGGATGTTAAGAGTGCCTTCTTAAACGGTTATATAGATGAAGAAGTCTATGTCCATCAACCTCCTGGTTTTGAAGACTCTAAGTCTCCAAATCATGTTTTTAAATTAAAGAAATCATTATACGGATTGATACAAGCTCCCAGAGCTTGGTATGAACGTTTGAGTTCTTTCCTTCTGGAAAATGATTTCACTAGAGGAAAAGTGGACACTACTCTCTTTTGTAAAACCTTTAAAAAGGATATTTTAATATGTCAAATATATGTTGATGATATTATCTTTGGAACATCTAATGCTACACTTGGAAAGGAGTTTGCTGAGTCTATGCAGGCCGAATTTGAAATGAGCATGATGGGAGAACTCAAGTATTTCCTTGGAATTCAAATCAACCAAACTTCTGATGGAACTTATGTTCATCAAACGAAGTATGTGAAAGAACTTCTGAAGAAGTTTAATCTTTCTGATAGCAAAGAAGCCAAAACTCCTATGCATCCAACATGTGTCCTAGGTAAGGATGAGGTGAGTAAGAAGGTAGATCAGAAGTTGTACAGAGGTATGATTGGATCTGTTCTATATCTAACTGCTTCTAGACCTGACATTCTCTTTAGTGTTTACTTGTGTGCTAGATTCCAATCAGATCCGAGAGAATCTCATTTAAATGCGGTTAAGAGAATTCTGAGGTATCTGAAAGACACTACTAATGTTGGTTTAGTTTACAAAAGATCCAAAGATTACAACTTAGTAGGATTTTGTGATGCTGACTATGCTGGAGATAGAATTGAAAGGAAAAGTACTTCTGGAAGTTGTCAATTTCTTGGAAGTCATCTGATCTCATGGTACAACAAGAAGCAAGCTACAATTGCCCTCTCAACAACAGAAGCAGAATATGTTGCTGCTGCTGGTTGTAGCACACAAATGCTCTGGATGAGAAGTCAGCTGGAAGATTATCAGATAAATGAGAGTAACATTCCTATTTTCTGTGATAATACTTATGCTATATGTTTATCTAAGAATCCTATTTTACATTCAAAAGCTAAACATATTGAGATTAAATATCATTTCATAAGGGACTATGTTCAGAAGGGTGTTATATCTTTAAACTTTGTGGATACAGACCATCATTGGGCTGATATCTTTACAAATCCCCTTGCTGAAGATAGGTTTAAGTTCATTCTGAAGAATATCAGTATGGATTTATGCCCAGAATGAGAAGATGAGAAGATCTTATGTATGAGTATCTTCTGAAATGAAATTGGATTATTTTAATAAGAAGTTCTGATTGAAATCAATTAGAAATTGTGATTCAGTTATTACTAACGTTTCATTGTCTAAGTTGATTAAGAATATCTTTAAAAGCAAAACAGATGTAACTGGCTATCCAGATGGTAAACACGTGTTCACTATTTCTGGACAAGCGTGCGTGTAGTTGAGGGGACGTCTACTTAGGTAACTGTGCTAATCACTTCTTTTGTCATTATTATCTCTCCTCCGTCATGTCACATTAAATGCCATTCATCATTTCTTTTATTGTCCTTCTTTTCTTTTTTATATTCCTCGAACGTTTCCCTTTTCTTTTTCCCTCTATTCATTCCTTCATTTCGTTGCATTTTTTCAATAAGTCTTGGCTCTCTTTCTCTTTCTTTCTCTCTCTTGTCCAACAAAGTTTTTCTTTGGCATAAACCCTAGTTCATTCATCTTCAACCTAGCGTTCATCATGAATCCTTTCAACTCAATGAGAACGGATGGAGGGGTTAATCAGTTACAGGATGTGAAGCATATCTTGGGATGGCTCTCCAAGTCTCTTTCAAGACAGATCTCTTCTTCAATGCTGTTATCAACATTTATCCAAAGGAAGAAGACCTTCTTGAGTCACTGGAGCCCGTTTGCAACATTAGCTCTCTGTCTGTGAACTGTCCCTCACTTCCTCTTTGGTCTCTTGGATCTCTCCTACAATGGAGGTTCGAGTCTGGATAGGCATGAAGAGTTTTCAAGCATTCATGGCTGAACAAACTGAAGACCAGAGGGTTCTTGAGTTGTTTGCGCAGTCTTTGCGTAGGATAGAGTCTTAGGCTTTAAGTCTTTGTAGTTTTCTTTCCTTGTTGCATCTGTTTTCTGCATACACCTTTTGTAATCCTTCTTGTTGAAATCAATGAAAAGTTGTTTATGTTTCTTTCCTTTTGTCTCTTGCTTTACATCTGAATCTTTTATGCTTTTTGATGTTATGACAAAAAGGGGGAGAAAATATATGATAAATGATCTGATAAATATTATCAGTTACCGAGTAAAAAGGCTCCACATTTACTAACAGAACTTGCAAAGTTCTATGTTTTTAAGTTGTGTTGTTGCAGGAATCAAAGATTCAAGATCAACATAAGAAGCAACAAAATGAATCAAGGCTCTTGGATTCTTGAAGCAAGCTGAGTGCTAAGGAAGCTTCAGAATCAGAAGCAAGAAGAAAGAATAATCAGAAATTCTGATAATAGAATATGATCCAAATCATTGTCTATTTGCTTGGATCTGATATATTCTATATGGCCTATATGGCTCTGATACATATTTTGTGTTCTGATACACATTTTATGTTCTAACTCATTCATGCTGACTTTTGTCGTTTAGCTTTGTTCTGTAACATTTTAGGATGTAGAGATGCTCTGATGATGCTCTGGTAAATTCAACAATGTTTTGATACAATCTAGCATGAAGTGATGTAAGAAGAAATTCAAAGCTCTGAAGCTATCCGAGGGAAGCAGAAATCAGAAGCTGTGAATGTTCTGAAGATCAAGAAATTCAAGTTCTGAAGCTGTCCTAAATGGAAGCATGAATCAGAAGCTGTGAATGTTCTGAAGATCAAAGAAATTCAAGTTCTGAAGCTGTCCTAAATGGAAGCAGGAATCAGAAGCTGTGAGTTTTCTAGGGATCTAAAGAAATTCAAGTTCTGAAGCTGTCCAATGGAAGCAGAAGTCAGAAACTATGAATTATCCGTAGACAGAAGCTTATGTGATCGTCTCTACCGAAATAATCAGGGAACTCTTTTATTATTAAAGTTCTTCGAGTATTTATTTCAGGGGGAGATTATTCATCTCAGGGGGAGATTGTTAATCTCAGGGGGGGACATATTCACATGCTTATGCTATAGCTGTGTAATTTGTCTTTAGCCGTCTGCTCTTTCTGATCGCAAATTCATATCATTTATATATGTTTTTGTCATCATCAAAAAGGGGGAGATTGTTAGAACAAGATTTGTTCTGATCAATATTCTTAGTTTTGATGATAACAAGGATATGAATTTTGTGTGAGATAATGTGGTACTCTAATACATTGCAATTTCCCTTTCAGGAAATATATAAAGAGTATGCAAAAATCAGCGCTCAAAAGCTTTGTCTCAGAAGGTTCAGCATGCAACATCAGAACATGGGTCTATGGAAGCATCAGAAGAACTTGAGATCAGAAGCAGAAGCACTGAAGTTCTAATGGTACCACGCTCAGAAGCACTTCAAGGTCAGAAGACAAGAAGATGCTTTGCACCAAGCTGTTTGACTCTGATGATATTCAAATATTATATTCAAACATCAGATCAGGAGAAAGTACAAGTGGCAGGCTATGTTGACTGACAAAAGGAACGTTGGAAGCTATTAAAGGCAACGTCAGTAGACACAGCGTGAACAAGGCTCGAGGTAGTTGACAAAAGCGTGAAACATTAAATGCAATGCTGTACGGAATACGCAAAGCATTAGATGCACCCAACGGTCATCTTCTCAAACGCCTATAAATATGAAGTTCTGATGAGAAGCAAGGTTAACGATTCTGAACAAAATTATTCTGAAAGACTTGCTGAAACGCTGTTCAATTCAAAGCTCAGAAACTTCATCTTCATCAAAGCTCACTACATTGCTGTTGTAATATATTAGTGAGATTAAGCTTAAACGTTAAGAGAAATATCACTGTTGTGATTATAGCTTTTAAGAAGCATTGTAAAACTCTTATTTGATTACATTAATTTGTAAGTAACTAGAGTGATCAAGTGTTGATCAGGATACTCTAGGAAGTCTTAGCTTGTGTCTAAGCAGTTGTAATTAGAGTGATCACGTGGTGGTCAGGATACTCTAAGAAAGTCTTAGCTTGTGTCTAAGCATTTGTTCCTGGAGTGATCAGGTTGTGATCAGGATACTCTAGAAGACTTAGTCGCGGACTAAGTGGAAAACCATTGTAATCTGTTGCGATTAGTGGATTAAATCCTCAGGTGAGGTAAATCACTCCGTGGGGATGGACTGGAGTAGTTTAGTTAACAACGAACCAGGATAAAAATAACTGTGCAATTTATTTTTATCGTCCAAGTTTTTAAACTACACTTATTCAAACCCCCCCTTTCTAAGTGTTTTTCTATCCTTCAATTGGTATCAGAGCCTGGTTCTAAGGTGCAAGCACTTAACCGTGTTTAGAAAAGATTCAGGAAGAGAAAAATGCTTCAGTATAACATGGCTGGTGAAATTCCAACAAATACATCTGCATCTACATCTGGCTCTGCTGAGCAATACAACGGTAACAATGGTTATACTAGACCACCAGTATTTGATGGTGAAAACTTTGAATACTGGAAAGATAAACTGGAAAGTTACTTTCTTGGTCTAGATGCTGATCTATGGGATCTTCTGATGGATGGTTACAAACATCCAGTAAAAGCTAGTGGCGTAAAGCTTACAAGGAAAGAAATGGATGATGATCAAAAGAAGCTTTTCAAGAATCATCATAAATGTAGGACTGTTTTGCTGAATGCTATCTCTCATGCTGAGTATGAGAAGATATCTAACAGGGAAACTGCCTATGATATATATGAGTCATTGAAAATGACCCATGAGGGAAATGCTCAAGTCAAAGAGACTAAAGCTCTTGCTCTAATCCAGAAGTATGAAGCCTTCAAGATGGAGGATGATGAAGACATTGAAAAGATGTTTTCAAAATTTCAAACTCTGACTGCTGGATTGAGAGTTCACGACAAAGGCTACACCAAGGCTGATCATGTAAAGAAGATTATTAGAAGCTTACCCAAAAGATGGGGTCCAATGGTAACAGCATTCAAGATTGCGAAGAATCTGAATGAAGTTTCTTTGGAAGAGCTGATCAGTGCCCTGAGGAGTCATGAGATTGAACTTGACGCTAATGAACCTCAGAAGAAAGGTAAGTCTATTGCATTAAAATCTAATATTAAAAAATGCACTAACGCTTTTCAGGCTAGAGAAGAAGATCCTGAAGAATCAGAATCTGAAGAAGAAGATGAACTGTCCATGATCTCCAGAAGGGTAAACCAACTCTGGAAGAGCAAGCAAAGGAAGTTCAGAAGCTTCAGAAGTTCAAAGTAATTTGAACGAGGAGAATCTTCTGGTGACAGAAGATCTGACAAGAAGAAGGCTGTCTGCTATGAGTGCAATGAGTGCAATGAGCCTGGACATTACAAGAATGAGTGTCCAAAACTTCAGAAGGAGAATCCCAAGAAGAAGTTTCATAAGAAGAAAGGTCTTATGGCAACATGGGATGATTCTGAATTAGAATCAGGATCAGACTCTGAAGGAGAGCAAGCCAACTTTGCGTTGATGGCGACAGAAGATGATGGATCAGAATCTACATCAGAATCAGATTCTGAAGAGGTATTTTCTGAACTATCTAGAGAAGAGTTAGTTTCCAGTCTAACAGAGCTTCTTGAATTAAAAGCTCATCTTAGCATCAAATACAAAAAGCTGAAAAAGCAATTTGGATTTGAAACTAAGAAGCTTGAGTTGGAAAATTCTGAATTAAAAGAAAAAGTTTTAAAATTATCCAATGATGTTGGATCTACTTCTGATTTAGAAAAATCCACCCCCAGTCTGAATCATATTCTGAAAGAATATGATTTAAGTTTCAGGAAGTTCTTATCTAAAAGTATTGGCAGAAGTCAGCTAGCTTCTATGATATATGCTGTGTCTGGGAACAAGAGAGTTGGCATTGGTTATGAGGGTGAAATCCCATACAAGCTTGAATCTGTGGATGATATGAAAATATCATACAAGCCTCTGTATAACCAATTTAAATTTGGCCACTCCCATGATATTAAGCTCACATCACATGCACAAAGTTTTCACATAACACACACCAAGAAGCATGTGACACAACCTAAGAAATATCATGGAACTCAGAATAAGAGTATCATACTGTTCCTCCTGTTAAATATTTTGCTAAACCCAAGTTCAATCAGAACTTGAGGAGAACTAACAAGAAAGGACCCAAGAAATTGTGGGTACCTAAGGAGAAGATAATTTATGTTGCAGATATCCTTGGCGGCAAAGAGGACAGAAAGCAAAATGTCATGGTACCTGGACTCTGGGTGCTCGCGACACATGACGGGAAGAAGGTCTACATTCCAAGACCTGGTGCTTAAGCCAGGTGGAGAAGTCAAGTTTGGAGGAGATCAGAAGGGCAAAATCATTGGCTCTGGAACCATAAGTCTTGGTAACTCTCCTTCCATAACTAATGTACTTCTTGTTGAAGGATTAACGCATAACTTATTGTCCATAAGTCAATTAAGTGACAATGGTTATGATATAATCTTCAATCAAAAGTCTTGCAAGGCTGTAAGTCAGAAGGATGGCTCAATCCTATTTGCAGGCAAGAGAAAGAACAACATTTATAAGATTGATCTTTCTGATCTTAAGAATCAGAAGGTGACTTGTCTTATGTCTGTTTCTGAAGAGCAATGGGTTTGGCACAGAAGATTAGCACATGCTAGTTTGAGAAAGATTTCTCAGATTAACAAACTAAATCTGGTCAGAGGATTCCCCAATCTTAAATTCAAATCAGATGCTCTTTGTGAAGCATGTCAGAAGGGCAAGTTCTCCAGACCTGCATTCAAGTCTAAGGATATTGTTTCTTCCTCAAGGCCGTTAGAACTCTTACACATTGATCTGTTTGGCCTAGTCAAAACAGCATCTGTCAGAGGGAAGAAATATGGATTAGTCATCGTTGAGGATTATAGCCGCTGGACATGGGTAAAGTTCTTGAAACACAAGGATGAGTCTCATTCAGTGTTCTTTGAACTCTGCACTCAGATCCAATCTGAGAAAGAGTGTAAAATCATAAAGGTCAGAAGTGATCATGGTGGCGAATTTGAGAACAGATTCTGTGAGGAGTTCTTCAAAGAAAATGGTATTGCCCATGACTTCTCTTGTCTCAGAACTCCACAGAAAAATGGAGTTGTAGAGCGAAAGAATAGGACTCTACAAGAAATGGCCAGAACCATGATCAATGAAACCAATATGGCTAAGCATTTCTGGGCAGAAGCAATTAACACTGCATGCTATATTCAGAACAGAATCTCTATCAGACCTATTCTAAATAAGACTCCTTATGAATTATGGAAGAACAGAAAGCCCAACATTTCATATTTCCATCCTTTTGGATGTGTATGTTTTATTATGAACACTAAAGATCATCTTTGTAAGTTTGATTCTAAAGCACAAAAGTGTTTCCTTCTTGGATATTCTGAACGCTCTAAAGGCTACAGAGTATACAATACTGAAACATTGAATGAAGAAGAATCAATCAATATCAGGTTTGATGATAAGCTTGGTCTTGAAAAACCAAAGCAGATTGAGAATTTTGCAGATTTTGATATTGATATATCAGAAGCTGAAGAATCAAGAAGCAAAGCTGCAAAAGCTGGAGGTCTCAGAAGCAATGGATCAGAAGATCAAGTTGCTGCATCTTTAGAGAATCTTAGGATTTCTGAAGAACCAACTATCAGAAGATCACCTAGACTTGCTTCAGCTCATTCAGAAGATGTGATCCTTGGAAAGAAAGATGATCCCATCAGAACTAGGGCATTCCTTAAGAACAATGCAGAATGTCAATTAGGTCTTGTTTCTTTGATCGAGCCAACTTCGGTTGATCAAGCTCTAGAAGATCCTGACTGGATAATTGCCATGCAAGAAGAACTAAATCAGTTTACAAGGAATGATGTATGGGACTTGGTTCCTAGACCAAAAGGATTTAACATCATCGGTACTAAGTGGGTTTTCAGAAACAAGCTAAGTGAGAAAGGTGAAGTGGTAAGAAACAAAGCCAGACTGGTTGCTCAGGGTTATAGTCAACAAGAAGGGATTGACTACACAGAAACCTTTGCACCAGTGGCCAGGTTAGAATCTATTCGACTATTAATTTCTTTTGCCACTCAACACAACATCACTCTTTATCAAATGGATGTTAAGAGTGCCTTCTTAAACGGTTATATAGATGAAGAAGTCTATGTCCATCAACCTCCTGGTTTTGAAGACTCTAAGTCTCCAAATCATGTTTTTAAATTAAAGAAATCATTATACGGATTGAAACAAGCTCCCAGAGCTTGGTATGAACGTTTGAGTTCTTTCCTTTTGGAAAATGATTTCACTAGAGGAAAAGTGGACACTACTCTCTTTTGTAAAACCTTTAAAAAGGATATTTTAATATGTCAAATATATGTTGATGATATTATCTTTGGAACATCTAATGCTACACTTGGAAAGGAGTTTGCCGAGTCTATGCAGGCCGAATTTGAAATGAGCATGATGGGAGAACTCAAGTATTTCCTTGGAATTCAAATCAACCAAACTTCTGATGGAACTTATGTTCATCAAACGAAGTATGTGAAAGAACTTCTGAAGAAGTTTAATCTTTCTGATAGCAAAGAAGCCAAAATTCCTATGCATCCAACATGTGTCCTAGGTAAGGATGAGGTGAGTAAGAAGGTAGATCAGAAGTTGTACAGAGGTATGATTGGATCTCTTCTATATCTAACTGCTTCTAGACCTGACATTCTCTTTAGTGTTTGCTTGTGTGCTAGATTCCAATCAGATCCGAGAGAATCTCATTTAACTGCGGTTAAGAGAATTCTGAGGTATCTGAAAGGCACTACTAATGTTGGTTTAGTTTACAAAAGATCCAAAGATTACAACTTAGTAGGATTTTGTGATGCTGACTATGCTGGAGATAGAATTGAAAGGAAAAGTACTTCTGGAAGTTGTCAATTTCTTGGAAGTCATCTGATCTCATGGTACAACAAGAAGCAAGCTACAATTGCCCTCTCAACAACAGAAGCAGAATATGTTGCTGCTGCTGGTTGTAGCACACAAATGCTCTGGATGAGAAGTCAGCTGGAAGATTATCAGATAAATTAGAGTAACATTCCTATTTTCTGTGATAATACTTCTGCTATATGTTTATCTAAGAATCCTATTTTACATTCAAAAGCTAAACATATTGAGATTAAATATCATTTCATAAGGGACTATGTTCAGAAGGGTGTTATATCTTTAAACTTTGTGGATACAGACCATCAATGGGCTGATATCTTTACAAAACCCCTTGTTGAAGATAGGTTTAAGTTCATTCTGAAGAATATTAGTATGGATTTATGCCCAGAATGAGAAGATGAGAAGATCTTATGTATGAGTATCTTCTGAAATGAAATTGGATTATTTTAATAAGAAGTTCTGATTGAAATCAATTAGAAATTGTGATTCAGTTATTACTAACGTTTCATTGTCTAAGTTGATTAAGAATATCTTTAAAAGCAAAACAGATGTAACTGGCTATCCAGATGGTAAACACGTGTTCACTATTTCTGGACAAGCGTGCGTGCAGTTGAGGGGACGTCTACTTAGGTAACTGTGCTAATCACTTCTTTTGTCATTATTATCTCTCCTCCGTCATGTCACATTAAATGCCATTCATCATTTCTTTTATTGTCCTTCTTTTCTTTTTTATATTCCTCGAACGTTTCCCTTTTCTTTTTCCCTCTATTAATTCCTTCATTTCATTGCATTTTTTCAATAAGTCTTGGCTCTCTTTCTCTTTCTTTCTCTCTCTTGTCCAACAAAGTTTTTCTTTGGCATAAACCCTAGTTCATTCATCTTCAACCTAGCGTTCATCATGAATCCTTTCAACTCAATGAGAACGGATGGAGGGGTTAATCAGTTACAGGATGTGAAGCATATCTTGGGATGGCTCTCCAAGTCTCTTTCAAGACAGATCTCTTCTTCAATGCTGTTATCAACATTTATCCAAAGGAAGAAGACCTTCTTGAGTCACTGGAGCCTGTTTGCAACATTAGCTCTCTGTCTGTGAACTGTCCCTCACTTCCTCTTTGGTCTCTTGGATCTCTCCTACAGTGGAGGTTCCAGTCTGGACAGGCATGAAGAGTTTTCAAGCTTTCATGGCTGAACAAACTGAAGACCAGAGGGTTCTTGAGCTGTTTGCGCAGTCTTTGCGTAGGATAGAGTCTTAGGCTTTAAGTCTTTGTAGTTTTCTTTCCTTGTTGCATCTGTTTTCTACATACACCTTTTGTAATCCTTCTTGTTGAAATCAATGAAAAGTTGTTTATGTTTCTTTCCTTTTGTCTCTTGCTTTACATCTGAATCTTTTATGCTTTTTGATGTTATGACAAAAAGGGGGAGAAAATATATGATAAATGATCTGATAAATATTATCAGTTACCGAGTAAAAAGGCTCCACATTTACTAACAGAACTTGCAAAGTTCTATGTTTTTAAGTCGTGTTGTTGCAGGAATCAAAGATTCAAGATCAACATAAGAAGCAACAAAATGAATCAAGGCTCTTGGATTCTTGAAGCAAGCTGAGTGCTAAGGAAGCTTCAGAATCAGAAGCAAGAAGAAAGAATGATCAGAAATTCTGATAATAGAATATGATCCAAATCATTGTCTATTTGCTCTGATACATTGTTTATTGGATCTGATATATTCTATATGGCCTATATGGCTCTGATACATATTTTGTGTTCTGATACACATTTTATGTTCTAACTCATTCATGCTGACTTTTGTCGTTTAGTTTTGTTCTGTAACATTTCAGGATGTAGAGATGCTCTGATGATGCTCTGGTACATTCAACAATGTTCTGATACAATCTAGCATGAAGTGATGTAAGAAGAAATTCAAAGCTCTGAAGCTATCCGAGGGAAGCAGAAATCAGAAGCTGTGAATGTTCTGAAGATCAAGAAATTCAAGTTCTGAAGCTGTCCTAAATGGAAGCATGAATCAGAAGCTGTGAATGTTCTGAAGATCAAAGAAATTCAAGTTCTGAAGTTGTCCTAAATGGAAGCAGGAATCAGAAGCTGTGAGTTTTCTAGGGATCTAAAGAAATTCAAGTTCTGAAGCTGTCCAATGGAAGCAGAAGTCAGAAACTATGAATTATCAGTAGACAGAAGCTTATGTGATCGTCTCTACCGAAATAATCAGGGAAGTCTTTTATTATTAAAGTTCTTCGAGTATTTATTTCAGGGGGAGATTATTCATCTCAGGGGGAGATTGTTAATCTCAGGGGGGGACATATTCACATGCTTATGCTATAGTTGTGTAATTTGTCTTTAGCCGTCTGCTCTTTCTGATCGCAAATTCATATCATTTATATATGTTTTTGTCATCATCAAAAAGGGGGAGATTGTTAGAACAAGATTTGTTCTGATCAATATTCTTAGTTTTGATGATAACAAGGATATGAATTTTGTGTGAGATAATGTGGTACTCTAATACATTGCAATTTCCCTTTCAGGAAATATATAAAGAGTATGCACAAATTAGCGCTCAGAAGCTTTGTCTCAGAAGGTTCAGCATGCAACATCAGAACATGGGTCTATGGAAGCATCAGAAGAACTTGAGATCAGAAGCAGAAGCACTGAAGTTCTCATGGTACCACGCTCAGAAGCACTTCAAGGTCAGAAGACAAGAAGATGCTTTGTATCAAGCTGTTTGACTCTGATGATATTCAAATATTATATTCAAACATCAGATCAGGAGAAAGTACAAGTGGCAGGCTACGCTGACTGACAAAAGGAACGTTGGAAGCTATTAAAGGCAACGTAAGTAGACACAGCGTGAACAAGGCTCGAGGTAGTTGACAAAAGCGTGAAACATTAAATGCAATGCTGTACGGAATACGCAAAGCATTAGATGCACCCAACGGTCATCTTCTCAAACGCCTATAAATATGAAGTTCTGATGAGAAGCAAGGTTAACGATTCTGAACAAAATTATTCTGAAAGACTTGCTGAAACGCTGTTCAATTCAAAGCTCAGAAACTTCATCTTCATCAAAGCTCACTACATTGCTATTGTAATATATTAGTGTGATTAAGCTTAAACGTTAAGAGAAATATCACTGTTGTGATTATAGCTTTTAAGAAGCATTGTAAAACTCTTATTTGATTACATTAATTTGTAAGTAACTAGAGTGATCAAGTGTTGATCAGGATACTCTAGGAAGTCTTAGCTTGTGTCTAAGCAGTTGTAATTAGAGTGATCACGTGGTGGTCAGGATACTCTAAGAAAGTCTTAGCTTGTGTCTAAGCATTTGTTCCTGGAGTGATCAGGTTGTGATCAGGATACTCTAGAAGACTTAGTCGCGGACTAAGTGGAAAACCATTGTAATCTGTTGCGATTAGTGGATTAAATCCTCAGGTGAGGTAAATCACTCCGTGGGGGTGGACTGGAGTAGTTTAGTTAACAACGAACCAGGATAAAAATAACTGTGCAATTTATTTTTATCGTCCAAGTTTTTAAACTACACTTATTCAAACCCCCCCTTTCTAAGTGTTTTTCTATCCTTCAATTGGTATCAGAGCCTGGTTCTAAGGTGCAAGCACTTAACCGTGTTTAGAAAAGATTCAGGAAGAGAAAAATGCTTCAGTAAAACATGGCTGGTGAAATTCCAACAAATACATCTGCATCTACATCTGGCTCTGCTGAGCAATACAACGGTAACAATGGTTATACTAGACCACCAGTATTTGATGGTGAAAACTTTGAATACTGGAAAGATAAACTGGAAAGTTACTTTCTTGGTCTAGATGCTGATCTATGGGATCTTCTGATGGATGGTTACAAACATCCAGTGAAAGCTAGTGGCGTAAAGCTTACAAGGAAAGAAATGGATGATGATCAAAAGAAGCTTTTCAAGAATCATCATAAATGTATGACTGTTTTGCTGAATGCTATCTCTCATGCTGAGTATGAGAAGATATCTAACAGGGAAACTGCCTATGATATATATGAGTCATTGAAAATGACCCATGAAGGAAATGCTCAAGTCAAAGAGACTAAAGCTCTTGCTCTAATCCAGAAGTATGAAGCCTTCAAGATGGAGGATTATGAAGACATTGAAAAGATGTTTTCAAGATTTCAAACTCTGACTGCTGGATTGAGAGTTCTCGACAAAGGCTACACCAAGGCTGATCATGTAAAGAAGATTATCAGAAGCTTACCCAGAAGATAGGGTCCAATGGTAACAGCATTCAAGATTGCGAAGAATATGAATGAAGTTTCTTTGGAAGAGCTGATCAGTGCCCTGAGGAGTCATGAGATTGAACTTGACGCTAATGAACCTCAGAAGAAAGGTAAGTCTATTGCATTAAAATCTAATATTAAAAAATGCACTAACGCTTTTCAGGCTAGAGAAGAAGATCCTGAAGAATCAGAATCTGAAGAAGAAGATGAACTGTCCATGATCTCCAGAAGGGTAAACCAACTCTAGAAGAGCAAGCAAAGGAAGTTCGGAAGCTTCAGAAGTTCAAAGAAATTTGAACAAGGAGAATCTTCTGGTGACAGAAGATCTGACAAGAAGAAGGCTGTCTGCTATGAGTGCAATGAGCCTGGACATTACAAGAATGAATGTCCAAAACTTCAGAAGGAGAATCCCAAGAAGAAGTTTCATAAGAAGAAAGGTCTTATGGCAACATGGGATGATTCTGAACCAGAATCAGGATCAAACTCTGAAGGAGAGCAAGCCAACTTTGTGCTGATGGCGACAGAAGATGATGGATCAGAATCTACATCAGAATCAGATTCTGAAGAGGTATTTTCTGAACTATCTAGAGAAGAGTTAGTTTCCAGTCTAACAGAGCTTCTTGAATTAAAAGCTCATCTTAGCATCAAATACAAAAAGCTGAAAAAGCAATTTGAATTTGAAACTAAGAAGCTTGAGTTGGAAAATTCTGAATTAAAAGAAAAAGTTTTAAAATTATCCAATGATGTTGGATCTCCTTCTGATTCAGAAAAATCCACTCCCAGTCTGAATCATATTCTGAAAGAATATGATTTAAGTTTCAGGAAGTTCTTATCTAGAAGTATTGGCAGAAGTCAGCTAGCTTCTATGATATATGCTGTGTCTGGGAACAAGAGAGTTGACATTGGTTATGAGGGTGAAATCCCATACAAGCTTGAATCTATGGATGATATGAAAATATCATACAAGCCTCTGTATAACCAATTTAAATTTGGCCACTCCCATGATATTAAGCTCACATCACATGCACAAAGTTTTCAATAACACACACCAAGAAGCATGTGACACAACCTAAGAAATATCATGGAACTCAGAATATGAAGTATCATACTTTTCCTCCTGTTAAATATTTTGCTAAACCCAAGTTCAATCAGAACTTGAGGAGAACTAACAAGAAAGGACCCAAGAAATTGTGGGTACCTAAGGAAAAGATAATTTCTGTTGCAGATATCCTTGGCGGCAAAGAGGACAGAAAGCAAAATGCCATGGTACCTGGACTCTGGGTGCTCGCGACACATGACGGGAAGAAGGTCTACATTCCAAGACCTGGTGCTTAAGCCAGGTGGAGAAGTCAAGTTTGGAGGAGATCAGAAGGGCAAAATCATTGGCTCTGGAACCACAAGTCTTGGTAACTCTCCTTCCATAACTAATGTACTTCTTGTTGAAGGATTAACGCATGACTTATTGTCCATAAGTCAATTAAGTGACAATGGTTATGATATAATCTTCAATCAAAAGTCTTGCAAGGCTGTAAGTCAGAAGGATGGCTCAATCCTATTTACAGGCAAGAGAAAAAACAACATTTATAAGATTGATCTTTCTGATCTTAAGAATCAGAAGGTGACTTGTCTTATGTCTGTTTCTGAAGAGCAATGGGTCTGGCACAGAAGATTAGGACATGCTAGTTTGAGAAAGATTTCTCAGATTAACAAACTAAATCTGGTCAGAGGACTCCTGATCAGTGCATTTTAATGCACGTTTTTCCATGTTTGTACTCAAGCATTTCTTCGGTTTGTTTTATTTATTTTTATGTTTTAATATGTTTTTATATTTTATTTTATTTTTGCACTTATTTGTTTTTCGTATTAATTTTTCAGCAATAACAGTCTGCACGGAAACGTTCATATCTGGAGTTTCAGGATTCCGATTGAGCCGTTCTAATAATCGCCGGAAAGCTAAGAGAAAGAGCTACAATTCTTATTTTGGAGTCGAAGTCAGAATCGGACTGTAGAAGGGCCAGAATATTCGTTGAAGTTGCAGCACTAGTTTTAGTTAAGTTTCGGGTCAGTTAGTTTTGGGCCTGGGTCGTATTTTTGACCCAGTTGGATTGTAAAACGGGTCGCTCTCTCTCCCCTTAGGGTAGCAGCCGCGACACTTTTCATTCACCTTCACTATTCACGAAAACACTATTCACGAATTGGAGAGCTTGCAAAGAATGACTATGGAGAACTAATTTTCCAAGGATCAATCTGCTGTAAACGAATTCCACTTTGAGGTTCATTTATAAATTCCATATTGATCTGTTTCCTTTGAATTATTCTTATAATCTCAATTATTTGCTTAATTTGGTTGGGGCTATAGGATATAATTCTTAAATTCGATTGTTGTTGTTGTTTCTGAATCATATTCGCGTTACCGTAGCTTTTACGTTATCGCGTTCGATCAATTTGCGTTTGCTTAATTCGCATAGGTTTTATTCCGTTTGCTTAATTCGGATTTCAGAAACTTCCTTCGTATAATTTCTATTGCGCTTGTTGATAGTTGTTGTAGTCGAATAGGATCAGACCCGTTTGGAAATTTATATGAATCAATGATGAGGCGGAAGTCGATACAGTAGGTTGATTCGTTTTAGCTTAATTATTAATCACTTTTTCAAATCAGCTTATTTTCAGAATCACTTTTGATAACCATTTTTCGATCACCAAACCAACCCCCCCTTATTTCGATTTTGCATTTAGTTAATAAAATCAAGAATCCTTGCGATACGACTCGAGCCATTGTCGCTGTACTACGTTTTAAAAATAACTCGTTTTGATCTGCGCGCGACAGCGGATCAACTCCCCAATCTGAAATTCAAATCAGATGCTCTTTGTGAAGCATGTCAGAAGGGCAAGTTCTCCAGACCTGCATTCAAGTCTAAGAATGTTGTTTCTTCCTCAAGGCCGTTAGAACTCTTACACATTGATATGTTTGGCCCAGTCAAAACATCATCTGTCAGAGGGAAGAAATATGGATTAGTCATCGTTGATGATTATAGCCGCTGGACATGGGTAAAGTTCTTGAAACACAAGGAAGAGTCTCATTCAGTGTTCTTTGAATTCTGCACTCAGATCCAATCTGAGAAAGAGTGTAAAATCATAAAGATCAGAAGTGATCATGGTGGCGAATTTGAGAACAGATTCTTTGAGGAGTTCCTCAAAGAAAATGGTATTGCCCATGACTTCTCTTGTCCCAGAACTCCATAGCAAAATGGAGTTGTAGAGCGAAAGAATAGGACTCTACAAGAAATGGCCATAACCATGATCAATGAAACCAATATGGCTAAGCATTTCTGGGCAGAAGCAATTAACACTGCATGCTATATTCAGAACAGAATCTCTATCAGACCTATTCTAAATAAGACTCCTTATGAATTATGGAAGAACAGAAAGCCCAACATTTCATATTTCCATCCTTTTGGATGTGTATGTTTTATTCTGAACACTAAAGATCATCTTGGTAAGTTTGATTCTAAAGCACAAAAGTGTTTCCTTCTTGGATATTCTGAACGCTCCAAAGGCTACAGAGTATACAATACTGAAACATTGATTGAAGAAGAATCAACCAATATCAGGTTTGATGATAAGCTTGGTCTTGAAAAACCAAAGCAGATTGAGAATTTTGCAGATTTTGATATTGATATATCAGAAGCTGAAGAATCAAGAAGCAAAGCTGCAAAAGCTGGCAATCTCAAAAGCAATGGATCAGAAGATCAAGTTGCTGCATCTTTAGAGAATCTTAGGATTTATGAAGAACCAACTATCAGAAGATCACCTAGACTTGCTTCAGCTCATTCAGAAGATGTGATCCTTGGAAAGAAAGATGATCCCATCAGAACAAGGGCATTCCTTTAGAACAATGCAGAATGTCAATTAGGTCTTGTTTCTTTGATCGAGCCAACTTCTGTTGATCAAGCTCTAGAAGATCCTGACTGGATAATTGCCATGCAAGAAGAACTAAATAAGTTTACAAGGAATGACATATGGGACTTGGTTCCTGTACCAAAAGGATTTAACATCATCGGTACTAAGTGGGTTTTCAGAAACAAGCTAAGTGAGAAAGGTGAAGTGGTAAGAAACAAAGCCAGACTGGTTGCTCAGGTTTATAGTCAGAAAGAAGGGATTGACTACACAGAAACCTTTGCACCAGTGGCCAGGTTAGAATCTATTCGTCTTTTAATTTCTTTTGCCACTCAACACAACATCACTCTTTATCAGATGGATGTTAAGAGTGCCTTCTTAAACGGTTATATAGATGAAGAAGTTTATGTCCATCAACCTCCTGGTTTTGAAGACTCTAAGTCTCAAATCATGTTTTTAAATTAAAGAAATCATTATACGGATTGAAACAAGCTCCCAGAGCTTGGTATGAATGTTTGAGTTCTTTCCTACTGGAAAATGATTTCACTAGAGGAAAAGTGGACACTACTCTCTTTTGTAAAACCTTTAAAAAGGATATTTTAATATGTCAAATATATGTTGATGATATTATCTTTGGAACATCTAATGCTACACTTGGAAAGGAGTTTGCTGAGTCTATGCAGGCCGAATTTGAAATGAGCATGATGGGAGAACTCAAGTATTTCCTTGGAATTCAAATCAACCAAACTTCTGATGGAACTTATGTTCATCAAACGAAGTATGTGAAAGAACTTCTGAAGAAGTTTAATCTTTCTGATAGCAAAGAAGCCAAAACTCCTATGCATCCAACATGTGTCCTAGGTAAGGATTAGGTGAGTAAGAAGGTAGATCAGAAGTTGTACAGAGGTATGATTGGATCTCTTCTATATCTAACTGCTTCTAGACCTCACATTCTCTTTAGTGTTTGCTTGTGTGCTAGATTCCAATCAGATCCGAGAGAATCTCATTTAACTGCGGTTAAGAGAATTCTGAGGTATTTGAAAGGCACTACTAATGTTGGTTTAGTTTACAGAAGATCCAAAGATTACAACTTAGTAGGATTGTGTGATGCTGACTACGCTGGAGATAGAATTGAAAGGAAAAGTACTTTTGGAAGTTGTCAATTTCTTCGAAGTCATCTGATCTCATGGTACAGCAAGAAGCAAGCTACAATTTCCCTCACAACAACAGAAGCAGAATATGTTGCTGCTGCTGGTTGTAGCACACAAATGCTTTGGATGAGAAGTCAGCTGGAAGATTATCAGATATATGAGAGTAACATTCCTATTTTCTGTGATAATACTTCTGCTATATGTTTATCTAAGAATCCTATTTTACATTCAAAAGCTAAACATATTGAGATTAAACATCATTTCATAAGGGACTATGTTCAGAAGGGTGTTATATCTTTAAACTTTGTGGATACAACCCATCAATGGGCTGATATCTTTACAAAACCCCTTGCTGAAGATAGGTTTAAGTTCATTCTGAAGAATATCAGTATGGATTTATGCCCAGAATGAGAAGATGAGAAGATCTTATGTAAGAGTATCTACTGAAATGAAATTGGATTATTTTTATAAGAAGTTCTGATTGAAATCAATTTGAAATTGTGATTCAGTTATTACTAACGTTTCATTGTCTAAGTTGATTCAGAATATCTTTAAAAGCAAAACAGTTGTAACTGGCTATCCAGATGGTAAACACGTGTTCACTATTTCTAGACAAGCGTGCGTGCAGTTGAGGGGACGTCTACTTAGGTAATTGTGCTAATCACTTCCTTTGTCATTATTATCTCTCCTCCGTCATGTCACATTAAATGCCATTCATCATTTCTTTTATTGTCCTTCTTTTCTTTTTTATATTCCTCGAATGTTTCCCTTTTCTTTTTCCCTCTATTCATTCCTTCATTTCGTTGCATTTTTTCAATAAGTCTTGGCTCTCTTTCTCTTTCTTTCTCTCTCTTGTCCAACAAAGTTTTTCTTTGGCATAAACCCTAGTTCATTCATCTTCAACCTAGCGTTCATCATGAATCCTTTCAACTCAATGAGAACGGATGGAAGGGTTAATCAGTTACAGGATGTGAAGCATATCTTGGGATGGCTCTCCATGTCTCTTTCAAGACAGATCTCTTCTTCAATGCTGTTATCAACATTTATCCAAAGGAAGAAGACCTTCTTGAGTCACTGGAGCCCCTTTGCAACATTAGCTCTCTGTCTGTGAGCTGTCCCTCACTTCCTCTTTGGTCTCTTGGATCTCTCCTACAGTGGAGGTTCCAGTCTGGACAGGCATGAAGAGTTTTCAAGCTTTCATGGCTGAACAAACTGAAGACCAGAGGGTTCTTGAGTTGTTTGCGCAGTCTTTGCGTAGGATAGAGTCTTAGGCTTTAAGTCTTTGTAGTTTTCTATCCTTGTTGCATCTGTTTTCTGCATACACCTTTTGTAATCCTTCTTGTTGAAATCAATGAAAAGTTGTTTTTGTTTCTTTCCTTTTGTCTCTTGCTTTACATCTGAATCTTTTATGCTTTTTGATGTTATGACAAAAAGGGGGAGAAAATATATGATAAATGATCTGATAAATATTATCAGTTACCGAGTAAAAAGGCTCCACATTTACTAACAGAACTTGCAAAGTTCTATGTTTTTAAGTTGTGTTGTTGCAGGAATCAAAGATTCAAGATCAACATAAGAAGCAACAAAATGAATCAAGGCTCTTGGATTCTTGAAGCAAGCTGAGTGCTAAGGAAGCTTCAGAATCAGAAGTAAGAAGAAAGAATGATCAGAAATTCTGATAATAGAATATGATCCAAATCATTGTCTATTTGCTCTGATACATTGTCTATTGGATCTGATATATTCTGTTTGGCCTATATGGCTCTGATACATATTTTGTGTTCTGATACACATTTTATGTTCTAACTCATTCATGCTGACTTTTGTCGTTTAGTTTTGTTCTGTAACATTTTAGGATGTAGAGATGCTCTGATGATGCTCTGGTACATTCAACAATGTTCTGATACAATCTAGCATGAAGTGATGTAAGAAGAAATTCAAAGCTCTGAAGCTATCCGAGGGAAGCAGAAATCAGAAGCTGTGAATGTTCTGAAGATCAAGAAATTCAAGTTCTGAAGCTGTCCTAAATGGAAGCATGAATCAGAAGCTGTGAATGTTCTGAAGATCAAAGAAATTCAAGTTCTGAAGCTGTCCTAAATGGAAGCAGGAATCAGAAGCTGTGAGTGTTCTAGGGATCTAAAGAAATTCAAGTTCTGAAGCTGTCCAATGGAAGCATGAATCAGAAGCTGTGAATGTTCTGAAGATCAAAGAAATTCAAGTTCTGAAGCTGTCCTAAATGGAAGCAGGAATCAGAAGCTGTGAGTGTTCTAGGGATCTAAAGAAATTCAAGTTCTGAAGCTGTCCAATGGAAGCAGAAGTCAAAAACTATGAATTATCAGTAGACAGAAGCTTATGTGATCGTCTCTACCGAAATAATCAGGGAAGTCTTTTATTATTAAAGTTCTTCGAGTATTTATTTCAGGGGGAGATTATTCATCTCAGGGGGAGATTGTTAATCTCAGGGGGAGACATATTCACATGCTTATGCTATAGCTGTGTAATTTGTCTTTAGCCGTCTGCTCTTTCTGATCGCAAATTCATATCAATTATATATGTTTTTGTCATCATCAAAAAGGGGGAGATTGTTAGAACAAGATTTGTTCTGATCAATATTCTTAGTTTTGATGATAACAAGGATATGAATTTTGTGTGAGATAATGTGGTACTCTAATACATTGCAATTTCCCTTTCAGGAAATATATAAAGAGTATGCACAAATCAGCGCTCAGAAGCTTTGTCTCAGAAGGTTCAGCATGCAACATCAGAACATGGTCTGGCAAGACATTAGAAGATGGTCAAGGCAGAATCAGAACATGGGTCTATGGAAGCATCAGAAGAACTTGAGATCAGAAGCAGAAGCACTGAAGTTCTCATGGTATCACGCTCAGAAGCACTTCAAGGTCAGAAGACAAGAAGATGCTTTGCACCAAGCTGTTTGACTCTGATGATATTCAAATATTATATTCAAACATCAGATCAGAAGAAAGTACAAGTGGCAGGCTACGCTGACTGACAAAAGGAACGTTGGAAGCTATTAAAGGCAACGTCAGTAGACACAGCGTGAACAAGGCTCGAGGTAGTTGACAAAAGCGTGAAACATTAAATGCAATGCTGTACGGAATACGCAAAGCATTAAATGGACCCAACTGTCATCTTCTCAAACGCCTATAAATATGAAGTTCTGATGAGAAGCAAGGTTAACGATTCTGAACAAAATTATTCTGAAAGACTTGCTGAAACGCTGTTCAATTCAAAGCTCAGAAACTTCATCTTCATCAAAGCTCACTACATTGCTGTTGTAATATATTAGTGAGATTAAGCTTGAACGTTAAGAGAAATATCACTATTGTGATTATAGCTTTTAAGAAGCATTGTAAAACTCTTATTTGATTACATTAATTTATAAGTAACTAGAGTGATCAAGTGTTGATCAGGATACTCTAGGAAGTCTTAGCTTGTGTCTAAGCAGTTGTAATTAGAGTGATCACGTGGTGGTCAGGATACTCTAAGAAAGTCTTAGCTTGTGTCTAAGCATTTGTTCCTGGAGTGATCAGGTTGTGATCAGGATACTCTAGAAGACTTAGTCGCGGACTAAGTGGAAAACCATTGTAATCTATTGCGATTAGTGGATTAAATCCTCAGGTGAGGTAAATCACTCCGTGGGGGTGGACTGGAGTAGTTTAGTTAACAACGAACCAGGATAAAAATAACTGTGCAATTTATTTTTATCGTCCAAGTTTTTAAACTACACTTATTCAAACCCCCCCTTTCTAAGTGTTTTTCTATCCTTCAAATTATTCACAAAGCATACTTCAATTAATTGTGTAAATTTCGCGTCGCTACCGGTTATCTAATTTGCGGTTATATTCTTAATATTCATGACTTTATGAGTCTTCGGGTTACACTTCCAAGTCACCAAAAACACAACTCAACCGATTAGTTCGGACACAAATCTATTCTTTACCGGTTATTCGATTCGTTCGGTTAAATTCTCAAGATACCGTTATTTACCGACAAACCGAATAATTAATCTAAGTCTAAGTATTTTTCAATTAAAATAGACTAATGGAGATTAATTCACCATTAATTTAATCGACCGATTAACATCACAATTTCGACAAAAGAACGCCACCACGTTAATGTACTAATTAAACTTAGCTATCACGTCAATTTTCATCAAATTCCAGTCAACTAATTATACCGCTTAATTTGACTATTTCGGTCAAATGAGACTGTTTTGCATTCCATTAGTCATATTCTATTATTTCTAATATATATTGTTTCATGTCCACTTATGAATACAATTATATATATATCTTTTTCTTTGCTATCAATACTGTTACATCACCAACAACTTACTATTTTTATTATCATTCATTAGTCCTATAATTCCTACCGTTTCTAATATATATAATATTTCATTTATATTATATTCAGTATATTGTTCTTACTATATTATAGTACATGCCATTTTCTTTAAATAATATTATAACAAAAAAATGTGGAACAAAATGAGAACAAGTGACAAAAGCAAGTAATATATATGACGTCTGTTACATGTGAAATGAGAAGTGCCGTCGGCCGTCAAAGTCACAGCAACGCCGCCCCTACTATAGACACCCTACGTTTCCAAACACAGAGACTAGCGTCTCTAAATCTCCCACTTCCTCATTTCATTCCCTCTTCACAGACTTCTTTAACACGCATAGCAATAGCAATGTATTATTACGGTTCTATAGTATTTCAAATTCTTTATAACGTTCTTCAATCAACAACAGCAGTAAACATTTTCAATTTCATGATATTCATGGTAGATTCATAATTTCCAGCAACAATCAACAGAAGATAATGCAATAAATCTACACACCCAATTCCCAAACATACAAGGTTTCATAAGCCCTATTATAGGAAGAGAACCCCACCCTTACCTTATCAATGGAAGCAACTGAATGGGTCTCTAATTGCGTCTTCAATTCTATCCTTCACAGACGGCCCAGATATTGAGGTCACAAGGAAAGATGATGTAAAGCGCACATGGGAACCCAGGATTCAAAAACACTGGCGCGCGCGTTCTATCCAATAAGGTGAGGACACCTCATCCTCTTCAACCTCCAGCCAGCACCTTTAATAACGTTTTTGTAATAAAAGCGTTGTAATAGATACCTTCTAAACCTGCAAAATAGCGAATAGGGTCAAACATGAATATAAATTTGGCGCGACATGCCCATTCGATTCGTCTCAATCTACAGAATTCAACCATGCCCTTAATTTGTCCTATTTTTGGTTCTAACGAAGAACCCTAAATTTGAACTAAGAAACCCTAAAATGGTAGTTTCGTGTACAGGCTCCCAAACTTTAATTAAATGTCCAGAAATGATCAGGACATTAAGCTAAGTTCAAATATATGTCTACATCTTGTTAAACATGCCTGAATGATCAGATACGAGTTGGTTTTATTTTGAATAAATCGTGACCTATAGTGCTTAGTTCAGTGGGTTTCAAGGCTGGGAAATGATTGGAATAGTTTCAGTGATACTTGAGGAAGGTGTTTGAATGTTTAGTTTGTATTGAAACTGACTTGAATTCAAAATTCTAATTTGGAATTTCTTTGAAAAATTTAAGTGATTACGAGTATGGTTACAAGCATAGATTCTCTTCTGAACTCGTGGTTTTTATTTGTGAAGTACTCTAAGCTATTTATAAGCTATGTTGTGCTTAGAATTGAAGCCAAGAAGCCTTTGGTTGCCTTTGTTGAATTCTTGATTTTTTTATATTAAAACCTTTGAATTGTTGACCAAGTCTTGCTTCTCTTCAATGCTCTTGCCTTGTACCTCAATCTTCTGCAGAAAATTAAAGATTCTTGGATGACTCATGCTTAGAAACTAAGCTATCCCTTATCCTTCCATTTTCCATTTTCATTTAATCTTAAAATAGGATAAAATTAAACCAAAAATGGATAAAAATGGTGTGGGCTTTGTCTTGGTCGTGGGAGGCCAATAATATCATGGCAAACATGATTGAACCATGAAAAATTGGCCCCATTTGGAAAAAATACATTTTTGAGCAATGTTGGTTTTATGCATTTTCCCAAAATTTAGCCAACTTCAACAAGGTGTAAATCCCTCAATTTTTGTCATATGAAGGAGATCTTGCATTTTTTGGAAACCTCAAAGAGTCCTCTAACCAATGTCTTTGGTCTCATGTCAAAATGATTTTTGATGCTCCTTGTGTATCCTTTTGAAAAAAGTGTCTTTTTGTTGACTTTGAAAATGACCTGAATGTCTTGGTTTATATGTTTCAAATGGTGAACCTAATGACCATGGGACCAATTGCATTTGAAAGATAATTGAATTTCCTTCAAAATGAGATTTGGTTTGAATTTTTTGGATGAAGGATGAGAGAGTTATGACCAGTCAAAGTTCAGTTGACTTTTTAGGAGAAAACCCTAATTTTGAATCTTAGGGTTTTGTTGATTTTTGATCTTTCCTTGATGAATTATGATCATCCAATGATCAAATGATGAATCCTTTGACAAAATATGGATGTTGACAAAAAATTTCATTTTTGACTGTCTGTTGACTATTTGAGCGGCTGACGGTGCGTCTGAGTGAATTGAAGTTTGAAAATTTGTATGATGGTACTTTGATATGTATGGAGGTCCATGAAATCCATTTTAGGTCTCAAAAACTTGTTTCTCCTGAAAAAACAAGAAACCCTAATCAGGGACTGTTTGTGTAGGAGACAGTTAAGCGTACCTAATTTTTGTGCAGTGCTGAGTCTCTGCTAATCATGTGATATTCAGAAGACTTCTAGGACAAAAATCTTGGAATTTTGAAATGCAAAAGTTTGATTTGATTGATGGTACAAAACACGGAGAATTGTACTATCAGCAGTTTGACTGTCAACTGACTATTCAGGCATGTAACAGTTAGAGTGAAAAATCAACAGTCAAAGTTAATTTTCTTTTTGTTGTTTTTGTTTTATGTGAAAGATGAAAGTTTATTTACATGACTTGTTAAAAAACACAGACATAATAAATAACTATTATTTACTGTACGCGAGCAAAATTACCGATAATAACCCTGAAAATCATTTAATGCACAGAAAAATAAATATTTGACTAGCAGAAAACACACAAAATATTATCTGAATAATTAAGCAACAATATGACAAATAGTACAACATTTAATAATGACAGTACAAACATTACATACTATAATGAACAGTACGACGAGTAAACGGTACATTTAAGAAAATAAGAGATACGGCAAACTTTAAGAATGACGATTAATAACCCATGCTATGACCAACAGAAAATAGATGATCGAGAGTGTAACCATCGCAGGTCCACATTTTTCAGGACTATGCAGACAAAAGAAGGACATGATCACCGTAGCAATGGTGATGACTATAAGAAAACATGTTTCCATCCGCTTCACCATTTTGCCGGGGGAAGAAGAGAGAATGGATATGAAGTAGAAATTTGAGAAATGATTTAGAATTTGATGTGAGATTTTATGGAAAAAATGAGAGGTATTTATAGAATGAAAAGAGGGATAGAGACGTTGGGGAATGAAGTGATTCCGTACAAAAGGAAAATTTGAGTGGAAGTAAGATTTGAAAGAAAGTGTATGGTAGTGTTGGGAAAAAGAGAGATGTGTAGAATAAAGTTAAGATTTGATTTTTGAAAAAGAGATTTGAAAAGAGATTTTGAAAATAATGGAATATAGTACAAAATTTAGTGGGAAACAAAAATTAGTAATAATTTACTTGTTTACCAGTACAGTCTGAATCCCGGACTCTGCGCCTGCAAAAGATTTAATTCTGTACCAGTTGCGTCAGTACTATTTATCTGTAAACAAATATCAAATAAATAGCGTGTGTGAAGCAATAAACAGTACTTGGCGTTTGCGTAAGAATAAATTCAACAGCAAGCCAAAATATTGTATAAGAAAAAATTCTAAAAATCAAGTATTCATAAATTAGGATGTGAAAATCCAAGATTATATTAAACTCTTAATTTTTAGATTGAAGTTTTCTTGAAAAAAGATGCGGGCAAATTTTGGGGTATAACAGTTGCCCCTATTCAATCTTCTTAAACCTGAAGAGATTGTCTGAAATCTGAAGGTGGAAGATGATTGAATATTTTAGATGCCCTGAAAATTTGCACTTACCTCCATCGGGAGTGATGTTGGAATTTGTCTTTGAATGTTGTCTGAGAAATGTGGTTGGAAGATTGAAACATTACCTGGGATGGGCTTTCAGATGCCATCTGGCAATTGTGTTGATGGTTTGTTCACCAGAATGAATCCATTGATTATATCTTGATGAAGGATTTGAAAGTCTTTGTGTTGACTGTTTCGGAACCGTCCAAGGTTACCGCTTTAAGTCTAGAAGGATGATCGTTACGGAACTGTCCAAAGTTTTTCCGCTTTAGATTTTGAAAGTTGATCGTTGTGGAACCGTCTGAGGTATCAGCTTTAGATCTTCGATGGTAGATCATTCTGGAACCGTCTGAGGTATCAGCTTTAGATCTTCGATGGTAGGTCGTTCTGGAACCGTCTGAGGTATCAGCTTTAGATCTTCGATGGTAGATCGTTCTGGAACCGTCTGAGGTATCAGCTTTAGATCTTTGATGGTAGATCGTTCTGGAACCGTCTGAGGTGTCAGCTTTAGATCTTCGATGATAGATCGTTCTGGAACCGTCTGAGGTATCAGCTTTAGATCTTTGATGGTAGATCGTTCTGGAACCGTCTGAGGTATCAGCTTTAGCTCTTCGATTGTAGATCGTTCTGGAACCGTCTGAGGTATCAGCTTTAGATCTGCGTTGCTTGTTTTTTGAGTTGATAAGTAATTTGAAAAGGAGAGATCTCTTCAGAATGAATCCTTGGCTTGATTATATCTGAGAGGACTACGTATTTGAATAGAGTTCAAGGGGAACATTGTATGTGATTGAGAACATCTTTGTTGAAGACATCCGTCTGCCTGAAAAAATCAAATTAGTGATATGCAATGGTGTGATGTATGTAATGCATGAGATTCTCTAACTAAAGGAGAAATATGCATGTTATGTATGCGTTTGTCATGAAACATTATATGCTGTGTATGAATATGCGTATGACGTATGATGTATGATGTATGATGTATGATGTATGATGTATGATGTATGATGTATGATGTATGATGTATGATGTATGATGTATGATGTATGATGTATGATGTATGATGTATGATGTATGATGTATGATGTATGATGTATGATGTATGATGTATGATTGGGAAAATAAATCCCAGCTAGTCAGTCATCTGGAGATGAAGGTATTGTGATTGTTGATGATCTTTTGAGTGGGAATGAGGAAGATGCATAATCCTCCGATGCACTATTTGACCAAGTCCTGGTGTGGAGACCACACCTTCTGGAGATAGTAATCTGGAACAGCCCTGCTGGGGGATAAGATTTCTCGAATCACTTCGTTTGGAGAGAAAAATCTTATCGAGGAATTTGCTGAGAAATGCATTTCTCTTGGGGATTTTCTTCTGATGCTGGTTTCGGGATGATGTCCAAATGATTGGGACATTACCTGAATGTTGTTCCTGTTTTTCCTGGTAAACATCAATCATATTCAAATGCACATGTTCATTCAAAATTATCATTGGGACGTTTACGTATTCAAAACAGAAAAAAGTGAAAATGTTGATTTTGAGCCTAAGCTGCATTGATTTTTGAAAAAGAGCCATGATAGGCTGGTTAGTTCAAGGAAACAAAAATCCTAGTAGTAGGAAATTGTCATAAAGCTTTGGAAAATATTTATAAAGATAAATAGCTATGTGAAAACAATCCAGTCAAGTTTCAATTCTGCTATTGCCAATCTGTCTTCGAGCATCTCATCCCTCGCTTGTTGGAAGAAAGTGATTGGACTGATTGGCGTCTTCGATATGTTGAATCTTGATGGTGAGTAGGCAGCTGAACTGAACATAGTTGTACGCTTTATTCCCTAACTTTTGCCTAGGCTGCCTTTTCAGGTTTTCAGCCTACCGGGATAGTATTATTTAGTCTCTAATTTTTGCCTGGACCGCCCTTTCGGGTTTTCAATCCACCGAGACGTTCATTTTTTGCCTAAGTTTCCCTTTCAGGTTTTCAAATTAGCGAGCTTTTCTTTTCAAGCGAAGTATTTTTTGACTATGTCCGCATTCACAGGGTGTGGGAAATCCTCGCCATCCATGGTGGTAAGCAACATGGCACCACCGGAGAATATTTTCTTGATTACAAATGGTCCCTCATAAGTGGGAGTCCACTTGCCCCTGGGATCACCTTGTGGTAAGATGATGCGCTTGACAACCAAGCCACCAGTTTGGTATGCTTGACTTTTGACTTTTTTGTTGAAGGCTTTGATCATGCGCTTCTGGTACAATTGACCATGACATATAGCTGCGAGCCTTTTCTCATCAAGCAAGTTTATCTGGTCTAACCGGGTATGAATCCAATCATCTTCATCTAGATCGGCTTCTTTCATAATCCTTAGGGAAGGGATTTGAATTTCAATTGGAAGAACTGCCTCCATACCATAGACTAAGGAGAATGGAGTTGCCCCTGTTGAAGTACGCGCAGATGTGCGATAACCATGAAGAGCAAAAGGTAACATCTCATGCCAGTCTTTGTAGGTTACTGTCATTTTTTGTATGATTTTCTTGATGTTTTTATTGGCAGCTTCCAATGCGCCATTCATCTTTGGTCGATATGGAGAGGAATTATGATGTTTGATCTGGAATTGTGTGCAGAGTTCAGTAATCATTCTGTTGTTTAGATTTGTGCCATTGTCCGTGATGATCCTTTCGGGAATGCCATACCGACCAATGAGATTGTGCTTGATAAACCGGGCAACAACATTCTTGGTGACAGAAGCAAATGAAGCTGCTTCTACCCATTTTGTGAAGTAGTCAATGGCGACCAGGATAAAACGATGTCCGTTGGAGGCAGTGGGCTTGATTTCTCCAATCATATCAATACCCCACATTGCAAAAGGCCAAGGAGCTGTCAGGACGTTTAACGGGACTGGAGGTACATGTACCTTGTCTGCATATATCTGACATTTGTGACAGGTTCGGGAATGATGATGACAGTCCGTCTCCATGGTAGACCAGTAATAACCTGCTCTGAGGATCTTTTTAGCCATTGTATGTCCACTTGAATGAGTACCAAAGGCACCATCGTGTATGTCTTCCATAATCTGTTCTGCTTCCTTCTTGTTTACACAACAAAGTAAAGTCGAGTCATGGTTGCGTTTGTATATGGTTCCATTACTTAGAAAGAATTTGGCGGCAAACCTCCTTAGAAACTTTCTGTCGTTGATGGACGCCCCTTCAGGGTACTCCTGAGTTTCGAGATATCTTTTTACTTCATGGAACCATGGTTTTTCTCCCGTTCCTTCGGCATTGATCTCATTGCAGTAGGATGGTTCATCTTGTCTATAAATGGTGATTATCGGCGCCTCATTGTCCCACCTGACTTTGAACATGGATGACATGGTAGCCAAGGCATCAGCTAGTTGATTTTCCTCGCGTGGGATGTGTTCAAAAGTGATTTCTTCGAAATAAGGAATCAGACTCAGCACATATTCTTTGTAAGGAATTAGATTCGGGTGCTTCGTGTCCCATTCCTCTTTGACTTGGTAAATTACCAAGGCCGGGTCTCTGTAGACCTTCAGGAACTTGATTCTTAGATCGATTGCAGCTTTGAGACCCAGAATACATGCTTCGTACTCGGCTATATTGTCAGTGCAGTTGAAGCATAATCTGGCAGTGAATGGTGTATAACCTCCTGCAGGAGAAATGATCACAGCTCCGATGCCATTGCCAAGTGCGTTAGAAGCTCCGTCAAAAACCATAGTCCACCGGGATCCTGGCTCGGGTCCTTCTTCTGGTCCTGGTTGTTTGTAGTCATTGACTAGCATAATGTCCTCGTCTGGGAAGTCAAAGTTTTATGCTTGATAATCATCCACTGCTTGATGAGCCAGATGATCAGCTACCACACTTCCTTTGATTGCTTTTTGTTAAGTGTAGTGAATGTCATATTCTGTTAGGATCATTTGCCATCTTGCTATTCTTCCAGAGAGAGCAGGTTTTTCGAACACGTACTTGATAGGATCCATTTTGGAGATTAGGAAAGTGGTGTGATTTAGCATATACTGTCTTAGTCGGCGAGCCGCCCATGCTAAGGCACAGCAAGTTTTTTCGAGTAGTGAGTATCTTGTTTCACAATCGGTAAACTTTTTGCTAAGATAGTAGATTGCATGCTCCTTTCGGCCGGACTCGTCATGTTGCCCCAGTACACACCCCATTGAATCTTCTAACACAGTTAGGTACATTATCAGGGGTCTTCCTTCCACAAGTGGTAGCAAGATTGGCGGTTTTTGGAGATACTCTTTGATTTTGTCAAAGGCTAACTGGCATTTGTCATTCCACCTTTCCACTTGATCTTTCTTCGACAATTTGAAGATCGGCACACAAGTAGTAGTCATGTGGGCAATAAATCTGGCAATGTAATTCAGACGTCCCAAGAATCCTCTGACTTGTTTCTCGGTACGGGGTATAGGCATTTCTTGAATGGCTTTGACCTTGGCCGGGTCAACCTCAATACCTTTGCTACTGACGATGAAACATAAGAGTTTGCCGGATCTTACTCCAAAGGTACACTTATTTGGATTCAGTCGCAACCTGTATTTCTTGAGTCTGTCAAACAGCTTGTGTAGATGACCCAGATGTTCTTCTTCGGTGTTGGACTTTGCAATCATATCATCGACATACACCTCTATCTCCTGATGAATCATATCATGAAATAGAGCTACCATTGCACGTTGATAGGTTGCTCCTGCGTTCTTTAAACCAAAGGGCATTACTTTGTAACAAAAGGTTCCCCAGGGTGTTGTGAAGGTTGTTTTTTCCATGTCTTCGGGTGCTATCTTGATTTGATTGTACCCTGAGAATCCATCCATAAAGGATAATACCTTGCATTGTGCGGTATTATCAACCAGTACATCGATGTGAGGTAAAGGGAAATCATCTTTGGGGCTTGCCCGGTTCAGATCTCTGTAGTCTACACACATTCTGACTTTCCCGTCTTTTTTAGGTACGGGCACGATGTTAGATATCCAAGGAAGATAACTTACAACTTTCAGGAAGCCGGCATTGAATTGCTTTTCAACCTCATCTTTGATCTTTTTTGACATATCAGGCCTACTCCTTCGTAGTTTCTGCTTGACTGGAATGCTACCTTCTTTGATTGGCAGGCGATGAACCACAATGTCCGTGTCAAGGCCTGGCATATCTTCATAGGATCAGGCGAATATCTCGACGTAGTCTTGCAACATTTGAATCAGTCTTTGCTTGCCACTGTGTTCTAAATCAGCCCCTATTTTGACTTCTTTCTTTTCTTCGTTGCTGCCCAGGTTGATAACCTCAATTGGTTCCTCATGAGGCTGTATAGCCTTCTCTTCTTGTTCTAGCAGCCTTGCAAGTTCTCTTGGTACTTCACAATCTTCCTCACTTTCGTCCTCAGTTTGGTAGATCGGATTTTCAAAGTCATGACGGGCAATAGCAGAATCATTATCGACTGGATCCAACGTGAATGTGAATCTGCATTTTATTTATGTGAGTGTGTGTAAGAAAACATAGCTATTTGAAAAGAAAAGAAAGAAAAAAGGATCACAAAATTTGAATATGCAAACGTCCCATGATTTTATTGAATGCACATGCTCATGATATGATAAACCCTTATAAAAGGACTAGTGTGCTTTGGGTAAGGCACACGGCTTTCAAGCTCATGGTTCGATTGTACAGGAACCATTTTTATCTTTGCACAATATACACAAAGAAAACAGGAAATTGCATTTACTCCTGATCGAAGGAGATCACATCCTCAGTTTTCCAGTTGTTCAATCCATTGTTGTAAGCAGGGAGTATCCAGCTGTTCCAGTTGCAGTTGTCTTCTTCATCTCCCAGAGCATTGATTTCATTGGTGGGGAAATGAGTTGGTGATCTTTCAGGATAAGTAGGATGATCTGTTGGATATGAGGATCCAGGTTGAGGTACCTCTGTTGGCTGAGCGAGATACTCGATAAGGCCGTCCCATCCAGTCGGGATGATGTCTTTGAGGGAGACTTGTGCAGTCTGCTGAGTAGTGTCACTGTGACAGAAAGTAACCCTCGTTATTTGGTGTTTCCCTGGTGTTTTCAGGAGTAAAATTGTCATCATAATGTTCATCCCATCCAGTTGGGACAATGTCTTCCATGGCGATTTGTGAGCTCGGAGGAGCGGAATATTTCACCATAAAGTCATATTTGCCACTTGGCTCTCCTAGCGTATCCCAAACTTCTTTAGGTGGATTTTGATATTGCTGAGTGCTGGGACTTGTGAGACTTTTGTCATTTTCAAATTGATCACCCCATCCAGTTGGGGTAATATCTTCCATAGCAATAAAAGAATTCTGAGGTGCGGTATATTGATAATTATACCCGCTGCTTGGTGTCATACCCCAATTTTTGACCCTAAGATCCTATATCATTCATATCCCAATCACTAATCAAGAGCTCCACTTGGAAGTTTTGTTTATGGTGTTGCACTCACCTCATCAATAAGAGGGACCATCAAGCACCAATAATTGTTTATCTTGTATGCATATTATACTAACCCAAATACCAAAAATATTGCTTTGTTTCTTTGTAGGCTTTTTTTTTGTAGGTACCAAGCCAAGACATGCAATAAACAAGGCATTTTTCACATTTTTGACTGATGAAATCGATTTCCCTACTGGGTAAATCGATTTCCCTGCAGCAATCTTCACCAAAATCACATTCTGGACAGCATGAAATCGATTTCCCTCATGGGTAAATCGATTTCCCTAGTGTATTTTGCGCCAATTTCTCTTCTGGAACAGAGTGAAATCGATTTCACTCCTGGGGAAATCGATTTCCTTAAGGCAAAATTCAAAAATATAAGAAGGAAAGCTTGACATCATTTTGGAACCTTTTTCTTTGATCATTTTACCAATTTTCCACCTCATCAAAATTAACCCCTTCATTAAACCCACTTAAACCTCATTTTACCATTTCTTACCATTTAAATACCACTTTAATCACCAATTAAACACAAGCTAATTACCAAATGCAAAAAGACCAAACTACCACTACTCTGGCTCTCATCCTATAAATAGAGCCCTCTACTCTCTCATTTCTCAAGCTTGGAGAGCCAACAAATCCCTTGCAATTTCTCTTCTCATCCCTACCAAATTCACTAAAGCTCTTTGTTCTTTCATAAAGTTTGTGAGTCACATCTTGAACCTCACAAACTTTGAGCTAAGCCACCATCCATTTCACTCTTTTTTCTTCAATTGTTGAGAGATCAAGATTTGTGTTGGTGATTCTTGAAGTAGATCCAAGTTTTGTTCAAGATTTGGTAAATTTTCTTCATCCTTTTTGTATATCATGATGTAGATCCTTGTTGCTTGTGTGTGATGCATCTTTGATGCTATATTGGTGCTATTTGATGGTGATTTGATGGAAAATTCGTGCTCCAATTGATGTTTGATCATAAGGTGTTTGTATATTTGTTCAAGTCAAGTTTTATGCCTCTAAATGCTGTTTTTGCTGGATTTTACACTGAGGAAATCGATTTCCTTAAGGCTGAAATCGATTTCCTGCTAAGCGTAACCTGTTTTTTTGAAAACTGCACTATGGAAATCGAATTCCCCCTGCATGAAATCGATTTCCTGCTGGCAGAATGTGGTTTTTTGCCTTTTTTATGCTTGTTTTGGCTTCCCTCTTCCTCCACTTCATTAATATCATTGGATCTAGGATGTCGATAGGTTTGAAATGACCTAATCCATAATATTAGATGAATGATATTAACGATAGTGTGAGTTGATTATCTTTTGTGAATTTTATTCTTCTTCCTCCATTTCATTAATATCATTGGATCTAGGATGTTGGTAGGTTTGAAAGAACCAAATCCATAATATTAGATGAATGATATTAATGATAGTGTGAGTTGATTATCTTTATGCATTCTATCTTCTCCTTCTCCTTTTTTTCTTTTGATCGATGAAAGTCTTAATACTTTGGGAATTCTTATGGATTCTTAGTAAAGACTAGATCGTTACCTATTTTCTTTTCGTGCGGTATTGCTTTCGGAAGGCGATCTACATATCGTTCTTCTCGCATGCATTAGCACATAAAGTTTTGACCGGCCTCGTTGTAGGGTGATTTCTACATAAATCACTTGGCGATCTGCTTAACATAGCGCAATATTTCGTGTCTCGAATCAAAAAGATCAAATATGGAAGAGAATTGTATGCGGTTGATTTATGACTTATGGAAATTTGGCGTGTAATCGCTATGATTTTATCAAGCTTCTGACAAGTTTCCATTGAATTTAAATCCGAGTACATCCTTCACTCACCATCGATCTTCATTACTAACTTTGATAACATACTTGACAAGTTTCAAGATGGTTATCTTTAACATCTAACAACTATTTTTAATTTCCGCCATTTACTATACCGCTCTTTATATTTCTCGCTTTATCGCTTTATTTTATCATTTCATCATATTTACTTTCCGCCATTTTCTCTTTGTCCACTTGGACATATGTTTATGCTTCCGTTATTTTTCTTTTGTCCACTTGGACCATACTTTACTTTTATGCTAAAACACTAATAAACAACCAAAATCTAAAAAATACATAAGGCTCTCTTTGGACTATTGGTTACTATCCTTAGCATTTTGGAGATTCGGACTTATGGACTTAGTGCCTCTAGACCCATTCAGTTATTACTCTGTGATTGTTCTGTCTGTCTGGCATTGGATTGTTGTCTGTTTATGTGTGCAGGTATTTCCTTGAAAGCCCTTGATGGTTAATTCCAAGGCATTGATATAAGGATTTTACCCGAAAACAGCCGTTACTCTGCCCGATTTTCGTCAGAATCTTAATGTGCTTAATGAAAAGTGGTGCTAAGACAATAAGTTCATCTGGATCCCCAAGTGTTAATGTGTTGGTATTGATAATTCCAAAGGATGGGAAAACTACCTTGACTCTTAATGTCAAGTGTTGGCTTCTTATTTGGTTAGACCATTTCTTTCCTTAGCTTTTATTTTATGCAATAGGATAGCCTCTTCATCTCCTCCACTTCTTAGATTTTCAAAATCTTCTCCCTTTTTCAAAAAGCCTTCTTATGTTTGCAAACCTTTTCAAAACCTTTTCTTAAAAATATATTTTGCCCTTAGTGGCTTTTCTTCAAAAGTTTAGACACCGTTAATTGTCGAAACGAGTGGTTATACCCCACGATTTTGAAATTGATTGATAATAACGAGATCTTTTCCGCGTGAGAGAGCTAGTGGCATACTCGTTGATTTTATCCGAGTTGGAGCCCTTCTTTCATTTGCGATGCAAAGAACTTGTTTGTTCTCATGCTCAAGATCGATGGCTGAGTATTTCTCTCCGACGACGATAAAGTGTTTATTCGTTTTAAAAACCGTTTTCCCAAAAAGTGGAACTACATTAGCTCTGACTTCTCCATTGCACCGAGGAGGTATGTAGGCCCAAAGCTTAACGCTTTGCCGAGCTTATTTTGAAAATAAAACAAACCCTTTTTAGCACACACACGACACCGATTTTCAAAAAGGTTCCCGTGGAGTACCACGGATATGAGGGGTGCTTTAAACCTTCCCCTCATATAATCAACACCCGAACCTGAGTTCTCTTTCTTGTTTTAAAAAGAAAACTTTGGGGTTTTACGTTCTTTTCCCTTTTCCTTTGAAAAAATAAAGCGCGGTGGCGATTTCAAAAACGGAATATTGATTCGAGTCAATCCCATGGCTTCGATGTCAGATTTTCCCCGCTACAGAAAAATGGCGACTTCACTAGGGACCCAGTTTTTAAGTGTGTTAAGCCTATTTTTGTTTATCTGTGTGTTTTTATCTGTATATTTTGTTGTGTGCTTTGTGTGTTTATTTTCTTATTTTTCTTTTTGGTGCTCGATGGTTCCTCTGTGATGAGACAAAGTTCTAACCCGAACTTTGGTGAGTAACTTGAGATAGGAGGTGGTAAGACCAATAGTCGCATGTCAGGAGCAATCCTTACCATGAGCGTCATATTGTGGAACCCCAATCAGTGGAGGCCTCATGGAAGGTAGTAGAGGTTGTTACGAATCATCGTGATAACGCTATTACTTTCAATAGTGAGTGTCCGTAGAAGCTGAATGGCCTAGAACCCTTTTAACCAATCTAAGCCTTTTTAGGATGTAGTGCAGAAACAAGATCAAGTACCAATTTGAGCTTGTTGTCATGCGATACTACGCTCAGACGAGGTCTTTTTAGGCATATTGTTGGCGCCCATGAGCAATTGTGCGTGCCGGTAATATCCGATAGAAGATTGAAAACTCTGGGAACCTTTGTAGAACCCGATTGGCAGGTACAAAATTCCCTAGATCACTCCTTGTAGGATGGGTAGACCCATGGCTCCATGCTCGTGACGTCGAACCTAAGAACCTGGACTGTGTGATTTTGTGTGATTTGATGTGATCTTGTGTGCTCTTGATTGTGATTGATGCATAAACCATGCATTCATAAAAATGACATTCACAAATGGTTTTCAAGGAACTTAGAGACATTTTTTGTAAACATCACAGGTACCATGGATCAAAAGAGAAGCATCAAGAAGTACACTTTCAGAAATTCAAGTGCAAAGGAATTGAAAGAGCTAGCAACTTTGGTTCCTAATCTTGACAACTTCAAAAGCCGTTATGGGAAATTGATCTCTATCTTGAAGACTAAAGTAGAAAAGGGGATTCTTGAGACTCTTGTGCAGTTTTATGACCCGGTTTATCATTGTTTCACCTTTCCTGATTATCAGCTTATGCCCACTTTGGAGGAGTATTCTTATTGGATTGGTTTGCCAGTTACGAATGATATACCGTTTAGTGGTCCGGAGAAAGAGCCTCAGGTTGATGAGATAGCAGAGCTCCTTCATTTGAAAATATCAGATGTAAAAGCAAACATGACCAAAAAAGGAGGAATTTGGGGGTTGACTTCTAAGTTCTTGATTGGAAAAGCTTCTATGTTGGCTAGTAAAGGAAGTATGATTGCTTTTGAGACATTTCTGGCCTTGCTCATCTATGGTTTGATACTCTTTCCCAACATTGACAACTTTGTCGATGTTAATGCTATTCGGATTTTCATGATTGGGAATCCTGTGCCTACTTTGCTTGGGGATACTTACCATTCCATTCACCATAAGAATGATAAGAAAGGTGGACTTATTAACTGTTGTACTCCGTTGCTCTATAAGTGGTTTATTTCGCACTTACCTCAAGCAAAGAGTTTCTTGAACAATCCTGATGGTCTCTCATGGTCTCAGAAGATCATGCCTCTTACTAATGGGAATATCCATTGGTACAATTTTACTTATGACATTGGTGAGATTATTGATAGTTGTGGATAATTCCCTAATGTACCTCTTCTTGGTATACAAGGAGGAATTACCTACAACCCCATTCTTGCAAGGCGTCAATTTTGCTACCCTATGAAGGAGCGACCCGCTAGTATTCTTGTGTCAGGAATCTTCTATATTAATCAAGATGGAAATTCGAATATGAGAAATCGGTTTGTGCATGCTTGGCACCATGTTGATAGGAAGAGACATTTGGGAAAGAAACAATGTGTTGCTCTCAAAGACTACTCTGATTAGGTTCAAGCTAGAGCTCATACTTTTCAGATGCCTTATTTACTTGAGGAGCCTTCTCTACTTGTTACTCCACCATTGTCTCTCACTACTCCTGTTGAAAGTAGTGAAGAACATCTAGAGCTCGTGGCTAAGTTGAGAGCGGAAAGAGATGCTTTGGAGTTTGAAACCAAAGAGTTGAAGATACACTTGAAAGAAAAAGATGAAATGCTTGATATCCAAGATGGTTGGTTGATGGAAAAGGAGGATCAGATTCGTCATCAAGAAGAGTTGCTTCAACAACATGGTGAAAAGCGAAAGAGACAACAAGAAGATTCAGTGGCATGGAAAGAAGTTGCTGATAAGCTGATGGTCGAGAATGCTCATTTGAAGGCCTTTTATGAAGATGAATTGGAGAAGCTCCGTAGGAAGCTGCAGAGAGGAGTTGGATCTTCATCAGAAGTTTTCCCTTCTAGTTTTTAGCCTTTTCCTTTGTTTTGTAATTTTGGATCTTTGAATCCTTTTGTATGCTTTTCCATGACTAATGAAAGAATATTGTTATGTTTTATGATGTTTTTGCTAATGTTTACAATTAATATCTTAAAAGTTCTTTGAAAACCAAAATAAAAATCATTTGCATTGCATTTCATGTATCATTCTGCATTTTGGTCTTGCTTCCGAGAGTATTCCCGAGGTCTTATTCAGTGTTCTTCATACAGAATCAAGCTGTCTCACCGGTATAACACTCGAGCTAACTGCAAGAAGAAGATGGAAGGTCTTGAACAAGAGAATCGTGAGCTACGTGAAGAGGTTGTTACTTTGAGATCTGGTGTGGATCGTCTCACTCCTCTGGTTGAGACGTTGATGGCTGCTCAGAATCAGAATCAGAATCAGAATCAGAATCAAGTTCCTCCTCCTAATGCCCAAGCTCAGGGTCAGACCACTGTGATTTCTGAAATTGCTGCTACAACCATTCCTGCTATTCCTGTTGGTGCTACTCAGCAACAAATGCCTAATGGATACCCCTGGGGCATGCCTGAACGTTATTTGTCTGTTCCTGAGATGACTCGTCCGTTGACTCCTGTTATGGTCAACACCTCTCCTATTGTTCATACTGGTCCTTTTGTCCCAGAGCCCATTTATGATGCTGCTCCAAGCGAAATTCATGACAGAATGGATGGTTTCCAAGATCAGTTTGAAGAACTGCAGAAAGAGATGAAAGCCTTGCGTGGGAAAGAACTGTTTGGAAAGAATGTGCATGATCTTTGCCTTGTTCCCAATGTGAAAGTACCTGCTAAGTTCAAGCTGCCTGAATTTGAGAAGTATAAGGGAAATTCCTGTCCTCAGGCACACCTGGTGATGTATATAAGGAAGATGTCCACTCACACTGATGATCAACGTCTGTTGATTCACTATTTCCAAGATAGTTTGACTGGAGCTGCTTCTAAGTGGTATATGGGCCTTGATAGCACCCATATCCGCACTTTTAATGACTTAGCTGAGGCGTTTGTGAAGCAATACAAGTATAATGTGGACATGGCTCCTGATAGGGATCAACTGCGAGCTATGATGCAGAAAGAGAAAGAATCCTTCAAGGAATATGCTCAGAGATGGCGTGAGGTTGCCGCCCAAGTGATTCCTCCGATGGAAGAAAAAGAGATGACTAAGATTTTTCTGAAGACTCTTGGTCCATTTTACTATGAAAAGATGATTGCAAGTGCTCCTGTAGACTTCACCGAAATGGTGGGTATGGGTGTCAGATTGGAGGAAGCTGTACGAGAAGGTCGTTTGGTTCGAAATGACAATTCGTCTGGTGGTGCGAAGAAGTATGGTTCTTCACTCCAGAAGAAGAAAGAATCAGATGCTAATGCTGTTTCTCATGGGAGGAATAGTCGATTCAGAAATCAATCTCAATCAGTGGCGTCAGTAACTCCTGTTGTGAATTCAGTGCCTGTAGCTCCTGTTAATCAACAACCAGCAAGGCGGAATCCGTATCCTCGGGTTAATATTGATCATATCCCTATGACGTACACTGAACTGTATCCTGCTCTAATTCATAAGAAGCTGGTTCAACCAAGGTCACCGCCCCCTGTTCCAGAGAAACTCCCTTGGTGGTACAAGGCTGATGCCACTTGTGCTTATCATCAGAATGCTTATGGGCATGATTTAGAAAACTGTTGGGCCCTGAAGAATGAAGTCTAAAGATTGGTTCGTTCTGGTATGCTTTCTTTCCGTGATATTGGCCCAAATGTGCAGAACAATCCGTTGCCGGCTCATGAAGCGTCTGCTGTGAATATGGTATATGGATGCCCTGGGAAGTATAAGATTTATCGTGTGGAAGACATCAGAGGATCATTGGTAGAGATGCATGCCACTTTGTATGAATGCAGTCATTATGAGCATAATCATGCTGCTTGTAGGATTTGTTCAGTCAATCCTCGAGGATGTTACATTGTGAGAAGAGACTTACAAGAGATGATAGATCAAAGGCTCATTGAGATTCTGAGGGACAGAAATGAAGATGATGTCAATGTGATTGAACCATGCTTTGAAATCCTGGAATGTGTAGAGATTGGTTATTATGGCAAAGCTACTGTGGAACCTCTTGTGATATGTTTGCCTGGATCTGTACCTTATAGTTCTGATAAAGCTGTACCTTACAGATACAATGCCACCATGCTGGAAGCTGGAAAAGAAGTTGAGATTAAGCCTCTGTCTTCTGTTGAGAATATAGCAGATGTTAGTAGAGTGACTAGAAGTGGACGAATCTTTACTCAGCCCCAAACAGTTGTGGATGTCCAGAGGAATTCTACTCAAGTACCTGTGAACAATAATGATGCGACAAAAATGAATGATGGGTCATCTTCAGGAAAGGAGATGGATGAGATTTTCAAGCTTATCAAGATGAGCGATTATAAGATCGTGGATCAGTTGCATCGCACTCCGTACAAGATCTCTATAATAGAGCTGCTGGCGAATTCTCCTGCTCATAGGGATTCTCTGATGAAAATACTTGATCAAGCCTTTGTGGATCATGATGTGACGCTGGATCAGTTTAATGGGGTATTGAGTAATATCACTGCGTGTAATAATTTGAGCTTCAGTGATGAAGATTTGCCTGAGGAAGGAAGAAATCATAATTTGGCTTTGCACATCTCTGTCAGTTGCAAAGAGGACTCAATGTCTAATGTGTTGATCGATACTAGATCATCTCTGAATGTCATGCCAAAATCCACTCTTGCTAAGCTGTCTTATGGTGGCACACCAATGAGATTTAGCAATGTAATTGTCAAGGCTTTTGATGGGTCAAAGAAATCAGTGGTCGGAGAGGTTGATTTGCCTATTGGTATTGGACCATTTGTCTTCAAGGTTACTTTTCAAGTGATGGATATTTTTCCCGCGTACAGTTGCTTATTGGGACGCCCATGGATCCATGAGGCTGGGGCAGTTACTTCGACTCTTCACCAAAAGTTGAAATTTGTGAAAGATGGAAAGATGGTTGTTGTGAATGGAGAACAAGCCTTGCTGATTAGTCATCTCTCTTCGTTCCGTACCATAGAGGCTGATGAAGTGGTCATTGGAACTGCATTCCAAGCCCTGTCTGTTAATGATGAAATCAAAAAGGATGAAGCCTCCATTGCCTCCTTCAAAGATGCTCAGCTAGTGGTTCAGAATGGACATTCAGGAGTCTGGGGACAAGTGGTGAGTCTACAAGAGAACAGGAATAGAGCTGGTCTGGGATTTTCTGCCTCAGACAAGTCTGTGATGAAGTCTGAATCTGCTTTTCGTCCTTATCAGGAAATGTTTCATAGTGCTGGGTTTCTACACCCAACTCTTCCAGAGGTAGATGCTATTGTTGAAGATGAACCAGAGCCAGAAGTGCCAAGCTTTGTGACCCATGGAAAGATGATTAAGAATTGGATCACCATTGACATTCCTGAGTGTATTCATGTCTCAAAGTAATTTGCTTTTATGTTTTTCAAAAAATCCTTTCATTCTGCCCAAGATGAAAGTGAAGTTGTTGGGGCTATTTTCTGTTTGTTTTAAACATTAAAATCATCAATAAAAGTCATTTTGTTTCTGCATATAAGTGCTTTTTATCTTTTTGCTTTTTCTGGAAAAGTGGTAACACAAAAAACTTAAAAAAATGTTTTCATTTTCCATAATCTGCACGATTACATGTTTGCATATATCTTTCCTTTCCTGAAATAATAATCATTTGTGCAGATTAATCAATAAAACCGTTGAAAGTAATGACCCTGCGCCCTCTCCTAACTTCGAGTGTCCTGTGTATGAGGCGGAAGAAGAGAGTGATGAATGTATTCCTGATGAGATTTCCCGACTGCTTGAGCACGAGGAAGACACTATTCAGCCATATAAAGAGCCATTATAAGTCATCAACTTGGGTTCTGAAGAAGATAAAAAGGAAGTCAAGATTGGGGCACTGCTTGGTCAAGATATTAAGAAGAGGATGGTAGAGCTTCTTAAAGAGTATGTTGACATCTTTGCGTGGTCCTACCAAGATATGCCTGGGTTGGACACAGATATTGTGGAACATCGCTTGCCGTTGAAACTAGAATGTCCTCCTGTCAAGCAAAAGTTAAGAAGGAGTCATCCTGATATGGCATAAAAGATCAAGAATGAGGTCTTGAAACAGATAAATGAAGGTTTCCTTGTCACTTCTGTATATCCTAAATGGGTTGCCAATATTGTGCCTGTTCCAAAGAAAGACGGAAAAGTTCGCATGTGCGTTGATTATAGAGATTTGAATAAAGCCAGTCCGGAAGATGATTTTCCTCTACCTCACATTGATATGTTGGTAGATAGCACTGCAAAGTTTTAAGTTTTCTCCTTTGAGGATGGTTTTTCAGGATATAACCAGATTAAGATGGCACCTGAAGACATGGAAAAGACAACCTTTATTACACCATGGGGGACAATCTGTTACAAAGTGATGCCTTTCGGGTTGAAGAATGCTGGTGCGACATATCAGAGGGCCATGACTACTCTTTTCCATGATATGATGCACAAAGAAATTGAGGTTTATGTGGATGATATGATTGCCAAGTCCCAGTCAGAGGAAGGGCACATGGAAGATCTTTTAAAGTTGTTTCAGCGTTTGAGAAAGTATCGTCTCCGCTTAAATCCAAACAAATGCACTTTTGATGTCCGTTCCGGAAAATTATTGGGTTTCGTTGTCAGTAAGAGAGGAATTGAAGTAGATCCTGATAAAGTCAAAGCAATTCAGGAAATGCCAGCACCAAAGACTAAGAAACAAGTGAGAGGTTTCCTCGGACGTCTGAATTATATCTCCAGGTTCATTTCCAATATGACTGCTACCTGTGAGCCAATCTTCAAGCTGCTAAAGAAAAATCAGGGATGTGTGTGGAATGAAGATTGTCAAAAAGCTTTTGACAACATCAAAGAGTATTTGCTTGAACCTCCCATTTTGCTCCCTCCAGTTGAGGGAAGACCTTTGATTATGTACCTCACAGTGCTTGAAAATTCAATGGGATGTGTGTTGGGTCAGCATGACGAGTCTGGTCGAAAAGAGTATGCAATATACTACCTTAGCAAAAAGTTTACCGAGTGCGAAACAAAATACTCGCTGCTTGAGAAAACTTGCTGTGTTTTGGTGTGGGCTGCTCGCCGACTGAGACAGTATATGTTGAACCACACCACCCTATTGATTTCCAAAATGGATCCAATTAAGTATGTATTTGAGAAACCTGCATTAACTGGAAGGATTGCTCGCTGGCAAATGTTGCTATCAGAATATGATATTGAATATCGAGCTCAGAAAGCTGTGAAAGGAAGTGTGTTGGTAGAGTACCTCGCTCACCAACCAATTGATGATCATCAATCTATAAGAATGGACTTCCCAGATGAAGATATAATGTATTTGAGATCTCAAGATTGGGATGAACCATTGCCAGAAGAAGGGCCAGATCCTGAATCCAAATGGGGTTTAATTTTTGATGGAGCTTCTAATGTTCATGGCCATGAAATTGGCGCCATTATCATCACTCCACATGGATCACATGTTCCTTTCACTGCGAGGATATGTTTTGACTGTACAAATAATATTGCCGAGTATGAAGCTTGCATCAAGGGACTTGAAGAGGCCATTAATCTGAGAATTAAGATTCTTGATGTTTATGGAGATTCCGCACTTGTGATTAATCAGATTAAAGGAGAATGGGAAACTCGTCATCCTGGTTTAATTCCTTACAAAGATTACGCCAGAAGGCTGTTGACATTCTTCAACAAAGTTGAATTCCACCACATCCCTCGAGACGAGAATCAGATGGCCGATGCTTTAGCCACATTGTCTTCCATGTACAAAGTGAATTTCCATAATGAGGAACCTCAGATAACAATCAGGCGTCTTGATAGACCTGCTCATGTATTTGCAGTTGAGGAAGCAACAGATGAAAAGCCTTGGTATTTCGATATTAAGCACTTCCTCCAGACTCAAGAGTACCCACTTGGGGCATCAAATAAAGATAAGAAAACTTTGAGGAGATTGGCTGGCAGTTTTTTTATCAATGCTGATGTTTTGTATAAAAGGAATTATGACATGGTCTTGCTCAGATGCGTGGATAGACACGAAGCAGACATGTTGATGCATGAAATTCATGAAGGTTCTTTTGGTACTCATGCCAATGGACATTCGATGGCTAAAAAGATTCTTAGAGTAGGTTACTATTGGTTGACAATGGAATCTGATTGCTACAAGTTTGTAAAGAAGTGTCACAAGTGTCAAGTGTATGCTGACAAGATTCATGTGCCTCCGACACTTCTCAATGTTATTTCTTCCCCATGGCCTTTCTCTATGTGGGGTATTGATATGATTGGCATGATTGAACCCAAGGCTTCGAATGGACATCGATTCATCTTGGTAGCAATCGATTACTTTACCAAGTGGGTAGAAGCTGCTTCATATGCTAATGTGACAAAGCAAGTTGTGGTTAGATTTATCAAGAACAACATCATCTGCCGATATGGTGTACCGAGCAAGATCATCACTGATAATGGCTCGAATCTGAATAATAGCATGATGAGAGAACTGTGTGAAAGCTTCAAGATTGAACACCACAACTCTTCGCCTTATAGGCCAAAGATGAATGGAGCTGTTGAAGCAGCGAATAAGAATATTAAGAATATTGTGCAAAAGATGGTTGTTACGTACAAGGACTGGCACGAGATGCTCCCATTTGCTTTGCATGGGTACCGTACATCTGTTCGTACTTCAACAGGGGCAACTCCCTTTTCTTTGGTTTATGGTATGGAAACAGTGCTCCCCGTCGAGGTTGAGATTCCATCGTTGAGAATTTTAATGGAAACCAAGTTATCTGAGGCTGAATGGTGTCAGAGCAGGTTTGATCAATTGAATTTGATAGAAGAAAAGAGAATGACGGCTTTATGCCATGGTCAGTTGTACCAGAAAAGAATGAAGAAAGTTTTTGATAAGAAGGTTCGACCTCGTGTATTCAGAGAAGGCGACCTCGTGCTCAAAAGGATCTTGTCTTTCACCTCCGATTCAAGGGGCAAGTGGACTCCTAATTTTGAAGGACCATATGTTGTTAAGAAAGCCTTCTCTGGCGGTGCATTAATTCTTGCAACTATTGATGGAGAAGAGCTCCCACGTCCCGTGAATACTGATGTAGTCAAGAAATACTTCGCCTAAATAAATAAAAAAACAGCTCGCTAAGTCGAAAACCCGAAAGGGCGGCTACCATTCTATTAAAAAAGTTTGAGCCTTTACCTTTTATTTTGCAATCTTATTTCTTTCATATCTCTCAAAATGTCATTTATTGTTGATAGTAATTTTTGAAACAAAAAGAAAATTGATTTCAACAAAATCCTTTTGAAAATTATAAAAGAATTTTTACTTTGATTCATGAGTGCATTACAAGGAATGAATATGTTGATGTATTCAAATGCAGAAGAATGTATTCCACTCAATGCACCTTTGGCCTGGTTCGAATATGGTTTAGAACTCAATTACTGTGTTCTCTCAACTTCAATGTTCCCTAGCCATCAAAAGATTGATAGCAGTTTCTGCTCTGGTGTTCAGTTTGGGACATGCTTGATTATGTCATCTTCGTACACCATCTTTTTCATCGTCAGTGGTACGTCGATGAATCATCTCTTTCTATATCATCAATGGTACGGTGGTATATATCTCTTCATGCCTGCAGTGGAACGTTGGTATGTGTTATCGTCAGTGGTACGGCGGTACATCTTTTTCATCGTCAGTGGTACGTCGATGAATCATCTCTTTCTATATCATCAGTGGTACGGTGGTATATATCTCTTCATGCCTTCAGTAGAACGTTGGTATGTGTTATCGTCAGTGGTACGGCGGTACATCTTTTTCATCGTCAGTGGTACGTCGATGAATCATCTCTTTCTATATCATTAGTGGTACGGTGGTATATATCTCTTCATGCCTTCAGTGGAACGTTGGTATGTGTTATCGTCAGTGGTACGGCGGTACGTCTTTTTCATCGTCAGTGGTACCTCGATGAATCATTTCTTTCTATATCATCAGTGGTACGGTGGTATATATCTCTTCATGCCTTCAGTGGAACGTTGGTATGTGTTATCGTCAGTGGTACGGCGGTACGTCTTTTTCATCGTCAGTGGTACCTCGATGAATCATTTCTTTCTATATCATCAGTGGTACGGTGGTATATATCTCTTCATGCCTTCAGTGGAACGTTGGTATGTGTTATCGTCAGTGGTACGGCGGTACATCTTTTTCATCGTCAGTGGTACGTCGATGAATCATCTCTTTCTATATCATCAGTGGTACGGTGGTATATATCTCTTCATGCCTTCGGTGGAACATTGGTATGTGTTATTGTCAGTGGTACGGCGGTACGTCTTTTTCATCGTCAGTGGTACGTCGATGAATCATTTCTTTCTATATCATCAGTGGTACGGTGGTATATATCTCTTCATGCCTTCAGTGGAACGTTGGTATGTGTTATCGTCAGTGGTACGGCGGTACGTCTTTTTCATCTTCAGTGGTACGTCGATGAATCATCTCTTTCTATATCATCAGTGGTACGGTGGTATATATCTCTTCATGCCTTCAGTGGAACGTTGGTATGTGTTATCGTCAGTGGTACAGCGGTACATCTTTTTCATCGTCAGTGGTACGTCGATGAATCATCTCTTTCGATATCATCAGTGGTACGGTGGTATATATCTCTTCATGCCTACAGTGGAACGTTGGTATGTATTATCGTCAGTGGTACGGCGGTACATCTTTTTCATCGTCAGTGGTACGTCGATGAATCATCTCTTCATGCCTTCAGTGGAACGTTGGTATGTGTTATCGTCAGTGGTACGGCCGTACATCTTTTTCATCGTCAGTGGTACGTCGATGAATCATCTCTTTCTATATCATCAGTGGTACGGTGGTATATATCTCTTCATGCCTGCAATGGAACGTTGGTATGTGTTATCGTCAGTGGTACGGCGGTACATCTCTTCATATCATCAGTGGTACGATGGTGTGATTTCTGTTAACAGAAGATTGGCATTCTGATTCAAGATGCATACTTTCTCATCCCCAGTGAAAGAGGATGTTCCTTTTTTCTCATCCCCAGTGAAAGAGGATGCTTTAACCTCTCTGATGCGAAATGTTTTCCCCAGAGAAGTTTCTTTTCCCACAAAAGTTCCGTCTCTCCAACAAAGTCTTACCTTCCCCAGTGGAGTTTCTACTTGCAAGACATTTGTTTCCCCAGTGGAGTTATAGAAAGACATTTGTTTTCCCCAGTGGATCACCTGTTACTCCCCAGTGTTGTCATGCTTTATTATCATCACATGCATTCATTAACATTGCATTGCATCTTAGGATCAAAAATTGTGTCTTATATATTTAAGTCTCTTCGATTTTGTCAAAACGAAGATTTCCAATCATCGTATCTCCAAATCGAAGAAACTTAAATAGGGGCATCTGTCATACCCCAATTTTTGACCCTAAGATCCTATATCATTCATATCCCAATCACTAATCAAGAGCTCAACTTGGAAGTTTTGTTTATGGTGTTGCACTCACCTCATCAATAAGAGGGACCATCAAGCACCAATAATTGTTTATCTTGTATGCATATTATACTAACCTAAATACCAAAAATATTGCTTTGTTTCTTTGTAGGCTTTTGTTTTGTAGGTACCAAGCCAAGACATGCAATAAACAAGGCATTTTTCACATTTTTGACTGATGAAATCGATTTCCCTAATGGGTAAATCGATTTCCCTGCAGCAATCTTCACCAAAATCACATTCTGGACAGCATGAAATCGATTTCCCTCCTGGGTAAATCGATTTCCCTAGTGTATTTTGCGCCAATTTCTCTTCTGGAACAGAGTGAAATCGATTTCACTCCTGGGGAAATCGATTTCCTTAAGGCAAAATTCAAAAATATAAGGAGGGAAGCTTGACATCATTTTGGCACCTTTTTCTTTGATCATTTTACCAATTTTCCACCTCATCAAAATTAACCCCTTCATTAAACCCACTTAAACCTCATTTTACCATTTCTTACCATTTAAATACCACTTTAATCACCAATTAAACACAAGCTAATTACCAAATGCAAAACGACCAAACTACCACTACTCTTGCTCTCATCCTATAAATAGAGCCCTCTACTCTCTCATTTCTCAAGCTTGGAGAGCCAACAAATCCCTTGCAATTTCTCTTCTCATCCCTACCAAATTCACTAAAGCTCTTTGTTCTTTCATAAAGTTTGTGAGTCACATCTTGAACCTCACACACTTTGAGCTAAGCCACCATCCATTTCACTCTTTTTTCTTCAATTGTTGAGAGATCAAGATTTGTGTTGGTGATTCTTGAAGTAGATCCAAGTTTTGTTCAAGATTTGGTAAATTTTCTTCATCCTTTTAGTATATCATGATGTAGATCCTTGTTGCTTGTGTGTGATGCATCTTTGATGCTATATTGGTGCTATTTGATGGTGATTTGATGGAAAATTCGTGCTCCAATTGATGTTTGATCATAAGGTGTTTGTATATTTGTTCAAGTCAAGTTTTATGCCTCTAAATGCTGTTTTTGCTGGATTTTACACTGAGGAAATCGATTTCCTTAAGGCTGAAATCGATTTCCTGCTAAGCGTAACCTGTTTTTTTGAAAACTGCACTATGGAAATCGAATTCCCCCTGCATGAAATCGATTTCCTGCTGGCAGAATGTGGTTTTTTGCCTTTTTTATGCTTGTTTTGGCTTCCTTCTTCCTCCACTTCATTAATATCATTGGATCTAGGATGTTGATAGGTTTGAAATGACTTAATCCATAATATTAGATGAATGATATTAACGATAGTGTGAGTTGATTATCTTTTGTGAATTTTATTCTTCTTCCTCCATTTCATTAATATCATTGGATCTAGGATGTTGATAGGTTTGAAAGAACCAAATCCATAATATTAGATGAATGATATTAATGATAGTGTGAGTTGATTATCTTTATGCATTCTATCTTCTCCTTCTCCTTTTTTTCTTTTGATCGATGAAAGTCTTAATACTTTGGGAATTCTTATGGATTCTTAGTAAAGACTAGATCGTTACCTATTTTCTTTTCGTGCGGTATTGCTTTCGGAAGGCGATCTACATATCGTTCTTCTCGCATGCATTAGCACATAAAGTTTTGACCGGCCTCGTTGTAGGGTGATTTCTACATAAATCACTTGGCGATCTGCTTAACATAGCGCAATATTTCGTGTCTCGAATCAAAAAGATCAAATATGGAAGAGAGGTTGATTTATGACTTATGGAAATTTGTCGTGTAGTCGCTATGATTTTATCAAGCTTCTGACAAGTTCCATTGAATTTAAATCTGAGTACATCCTTCACTCACCATCGATCTTCATTACTAACTTTGATAACATACTTGACAAGTTTCAAGATGGTTATCTTTAACATCTAACAACTAACTTTAATTTCCGCCATTTACTATACCGCTCTTTATATTTCTCGCTTTATCGCTTTATTTTATCATTTCATCATATTTACTTTCCGCCATTTTCTCTTTGTCCACTTGGACATATGTTTATGCTTCCGTTATTTTTCTTTTGTCCACTTGGACCATACTTTACTTTTATGCTAAAACACTAATAAACAACCAAAATCTAAAAAATACATAAGGCTCTCTTTGGACTATTGGTTACTATCCTTAGCATTTTGGAGATTCGGACTTATGGACTTAGTGCCTCTGGACCCATTCAGTTATTACTCTGTGATTGTTCTGTCTGTCTGGCATTGGATTGTTGTCTGTTTATGTGTGCAGGTATTTCCTTGAAAGCCCTTGATGGTTAATTCCAAGGCATTGATATAAGGATTTTACTCGAAAACAGCCGTTACTCTGCCCGATTTTCGTTAGAATCTTAATGTGCTTAATGAAAAGTGGTGCTAAGACAATATGTTCATCTGGATCCCCAAGTGTTAATGTGTTGGTATTGATAATTCCAAAGGATGGGAAAACTACCTTGACTCTTAATGTCAAGTGTTGGCTACTTATTTGGTTAGACCGTTTCTTTCCTTAGCTTTTATTTTATGCAATAGGATAGCCTCTTCATCTCCTCCACTTCTTAGATTTTCAAAATCTTCTCCCTTTTTCAAAAAACCTTCTTATGTTTGCAAACCTTTTCTTAAAAATATCTTTTGCCCTTAGTGGCTTTTCTTCAAAAGTTTAGACACCGTTAATTGTCGAAACGAGTGGTTATACCCCACGATTTTGAAATTGATTGATAATAACGAGATCTTTTCCGCGTGAGAGAGCTAGTGGCATACTCGTTGATTTTATCCGAGTTGGAGCCCTTCTTTCATTTGCGATGCAAAGAACTTGTTTGTTCTCATGCTCAAGATCAATGGCTGAGTATTTCTCTCCGACGACGATAAAGTGTTTACTCGTTTTAAAAACCGTTTTCCCAAAAAGTGGAACTACATTAGCTCTGACTTCTCCATTGCACCGATGAGGTATGAAGGCCCAAAGCTTAACGCTTTGCCGAGCTTATTTTGAAAATAAAACAAACCCTTTTTAGCACACACACGACACAGATTTTCAAAAAGGTTCCCGTGGAGTACCACGGATATGAGGGGTGCTTTAAACCTTCCCCTCATATAATCAACACCCGAACCTGAGTTCTCTTTCTTGTTTTAAAAACAAAACTTTGGGGTTTTACGTTCTTTTCCCTTTTCCTTTGAAAAAATAAAGCGCGGTGGCGATTTCAAAAACAGAATATTGATTCGAGTCAATCCCATGGCTTCGATGTCAGATTTTCCCCGCTACACTTGGATCTCCCAAAGTATCCCACATTCCCATGGAAATGGGTGGAATTTCATCTAGATATGGCTGAATGATATGGTTCAAGAACACTCCATCGTTTTCAATGGCGTTTACTCCTTGGCTGATGAAATGTGACATTAATCCTCTAGAACAAGGACTTTGATCATTCTTTTGATTTCCACTATCATAGCATAGACCTAGCTTGTCGGACTTGTAAGGTATATCGAGGAGCTGTCCCCATACTGTGCAATCACCTTTTTCGATCACAACTTTGGCATCTTTGAGAGAAGCCATAGTTGTAGTTGGAGTAGCAGAAATATGCTTGGTAGTAGAGACATCTGGAGAGACCACCTCAAAAGATTGGCAGGGAGTTTCGATGAATTCGTCATCCAACTCGACATATTTGGAATTGCTCAGGTGACTAACCACATATTCCTCTTCGCCATAAACTGTGACAATCTTTCCTTTTACTGGATATTTCAACTTCTGATGCAGGGTAGAAGTTACAGCATTTGCCCCATGTATCCAAGGGCGTCCTAGTAAACAGGAATATGCTGGGTGAATTTCCATTACGTAAAAGGTAGAATCAAAGATCTGAGAGCCCACTCTGATTGGGAGATTCACCTTTCCGTACACTGTTCTTGTTGACCCATCGAAGGCTCTTACCACAACATCGCTTGGTTGTAACACAACTCCATCGAAGTCAAGCTTTTCCAGTACTGTTTTTGGTAACACGTTCAAAGAAGAACCGTTATCTACAGCACATGAGATAGAGTGGTGCCATTACATTCAATGGAGATATGTAGGGCTTTATTGTGATTCTTTCCATCAGGGGTTAGATCAACATCAGAGAAACTGAGGCCATTGGTCACTGTTAGATTGGCGACACAATTTTCAAATTGATCGACTGAAATCTCTTGAGGCACATGCGCAGCTTTCAGGAACTTCATCAGAGCTTTGGCATGAGCTTCTGAATACTTTAACAGAGACAGCATTGAGATTTTTGAAGCAGTGTGCCCCAGTTGTTCGACAATATTGTAATCACTCTTGCAGATGATTTTCAATATTTCCTCCATTTCTTGCTTCGATGGATCTTCAACAGTGACCTCCACCGGTATTTGAACTGGCTCAACTTGTGGCTTTTTGCCTCGAGCAACATTTGGAGAAATTTCTGGTGAAAAGATCCTTCCACTTCTCTTAATCTTACTGGTACCCACAATGTTATCAACAATTGGAGCAGTTAACTCCGTGGCCTCTTCAGTCGAGGTACCCTGCTTAACTCCATGGACATAAACATTTGTGTCGTAACCCCACGGGACAGCTTTATCTGAGGAGTATGGAAATGGAGTTGGACTAGCAATGATTACTGATGCCACTTTGAGTGTAGCGGAAATTTTGAAAGGAGCCTTGGCAGAGATTTTGAATGGTAAGCTGGAGATCACTGAGACATCCTCTATTCTCATCCCGTTTGCAAATACTTTGCATAAAACGTCCATAGAAGGGAGCCTCTCAAACATAATGATACGGCGATCCATCCATTTTTGAATTCCCATTCTCAGATTTTCACAACCATTGGGCAGGTATGAGCAATAAAAGCAATCAGGGTCACAACCTGGAAAGTAACCAGCTTGGATTAGCTTTCCTTTGACTTCGAGGAGCGGAGTTGACAATTCGGTCACATCATAGATGTAAACAATGTCTAGGATAGCGTTGACAGTTTTGTCATGCTTCGGCATGGGTGCCGTGATGACATTTGGAGTTTCTGGAGGATCGAACTCAATTTCCCCAGCATCTATCATGTCTTGTATTTTATTTTTCAGGGCCCAACAGTGATCTGCGGCCTGGACAGTTTGAGTGATACGCACACGTTGCATCGGGGCGATAACTCGGAGAGGAAGTGTTGACATTCTTTGGAGGATCTTTTAATGTGATCAGATCGGCTTTTAGCAAATGCTGCAATGCCTGAGAGATCGGCATATTGATTCTGGTGAAATTTCTTCTTGGCGCATCTGGTTGACACGTATATTTTGGCTGTTGATCTTTTTGAGGTGCAGATGCGGAGATCAGAACTGCCCCTACAGATTGGTGATGCTCATTCTTGCGACCTTTCTGAATTTGCATTGTATTGACCTCATTTCTCCCACTGATGGGCCTTTTTGTAGTACCAGAGGAGGAGCCTATTTGAATTTTTCCATTTTGAATGCCGCTTTCGACATGTTCCCCAGTTAATATCAGGTCAGTGAAACCTGATGATGAGCTTCCCAGCAAATGACTATAGAAAGGGCCAGTTAAAGTGCCCATGAACATGTCGACCAGCTCGCGATCAGATAAGGGTGGTTGAACCCTTCCAGCCATATCTCTCCATTTTTGTGCATATCCTTTGAAACTTTCTTTTGGTGCCATGGACATGCCCCTTAGTTGAGTACGGGTTGGTGCAAGATCAGCATTGTATTGATACTGTTTGTAAAAAGCAGCAGCTAAATCTTCCCAGGTATGAACTTTGGTACTTTCCAGCTGGTAGTACCATTCGAGTTGTGTACCCGACAGACTTTCTTGGAAGAAGTGAATCCACAATTTGTTATCTGTTGTGTGAGGTTGTATCTTCCGTACATAGGACCTCATATGTAGTTTTGGGCAAGAAACTCCATCATATTTCGCAAAGATAGGAACTTTGAACTTTGGAGGGATAACAACATCTGAGATGAGTCCCAGATCATTGAAATCTAAGCCAGGTATTTTTTGTATCTCCATAGTTTTCATGCGTTCTTCCAACTGCTGATACTTGTCATCATCCTGTTCGTCTCCAGAATGATAATCTTCTTCATTAGAAGAGAGAGAGGGTTTGGCAGAACCCTAGTTGCTGTGATTGTCTCCTTGTTCACCATCACCGACTATTTCAGGGATCGGTGGCTTTTTGAACTTTTTGGCTGGGATTTTGATCTTTCTTTTCAGTTGGCTCAAGCATATAGATCCTTTGGGCTTCTTTTTCTTCTTGATCATCTGGGCTTTCAGTTCTTGTTGCCCCTTTGCCAGTTCCAGAATTGCCACTTGAACTTGGGCGTTCTGTGCTTCGAGATTCTTGATGCTTGTTTCAGACTCCATCTCTTCTGACTGAAATAAAAAGCGAGGAGATGAGAAATCCGTCATGTGAACCTGTTATGCAATGTGTATGAATGCAATGTATATGCAATGAATGAAATGTATATGCAATGAATGAAATGTATATGCAATGTTTACAAGGATCTTAGAGTTTAGATTTGTTAAAACAAAAGAAAAACAAACATTTGTTAGTCAAACAATTTATTATTTTTCTTCTTTTTTTTTCTTTTTTGCCTCATTCGGGCTTACAAAACAGAAATAAATAAAGAAAATGAAGGATCCCTCAGGTCTCCCACGGACGCTTTCTCTTTGCACCCAAGAATGTGTTGATCTGTTGCTCTTCTTGGAGTTGTCCGGTGAGCTCCAATAATCTTCTCTCATAGTCTTGACAGTGTGCTTTGAAGGTATCTCTTTCCTCTTTTAGTTGAACCCAATATTTTTGCAACTCTTCCAGGTCAGTTGGCATATCCGGATGTAGAATAACTTGAGGTTCGTCTCCTTCGGCTTCCGGCTCAATAGTCACAGGTAGAATAGCGGGATATGGCATGATGAGTTTCTGAGCATGAGCCCGAACCCATCTGAGGTAAGGTTCTATAGAAATAGAATTCCATTGTCCCAAATTTTTGCTTTCTATTCTATAGACACTTCCCCACGCATGTATGAACCTTCGTCAATGTCTGTGGGAATCATCCTCGTAATCAAACACAATGCCACGGATAATCATGTCATGAGGACCGTTGCTCCGTGCATATCCGAATTGGCGTAAAGCTAAAGAGGGATTGTAAGTGATGCCCCCTTTGATGCCAAGTAGTGGCACATTAGGGTACTCCCCACAATGATCAATGATAGTAATGTCTCTTTGAATGAAGTTGTTCCACCGGATATCTGAATGAGACAAAGACATAATCCTGCGAGACCATTGCATCCTTTGTTCATTTCTCAACACTGATCGGGGAAGATGAAATGTAAACCACCTAGCCAGTAGTGGTATACAGCAGATGAGAGTTCCTCGTTTCTTCATGGTACGAGTGTGTAGAGAATGTAGAATGTCTCCCAGCAATGTTGGTACCGGGTTACGGGTTAGGAAAAGGTTGATGACGTGCACACTTATGAATTGGTCGAGATTAGGGAATAAAACCAACCCATAGATCAAAAGAGCCACAACCTCCTCAAAAGCTGGGTAACTTTTGTTTTCTAGTAGTAATCGAGCATTTTCCATTAAGAACTTAGCAAGCAAACCCTTAACTCCACTCTTTGTTTCCCAATTGGACTCGATTTCTGACTTTCGCAAATGTAAAGCAGCAGCAATGGTTTCAGGTTTTGGAATCCTTTCTAAACCAGTGAAAGGTAATTGATTTCGAACAGGTAATCCAATTAGTTCAGAGAACTCTTCCAAAGTGGGTACTAACTGGTAATCAGAAAAGGTGAAGCAATGATGTTCGGGATCAAAGAACTGGAACAGGACTCGTATCATGTCTTCTTCAAATTTTGAGGTAACCAAATGGAGTAGGTGACCGTGCTTTTCGGTGAATTGAACATTCCTGGGGAATTCTGATACTAAGTTTTTCAGTTCAGATGGCACCGTTGAGATGTTGATTTGGATGTAATCTCTGGTGGCGGGAGCCATTACCTGCAATAACAAAAGGTAAACTCTTTGATCCTTGAAATGATTAGTGAGAAAATGATATGCTTATGATGCTTATGATGTTGTGATGTCAAACATGTGGCACACAAAAACAAATCAAACAATAGCCGTAAGTTTAAAGGCTTGCATGAAGTCCATGGGTGATACCCTCCCCACTGAAGTTGAGTTGGTTAAAACCTGTCCTAGAATAGTATTCGGGTTCTATGATCCTGGGAGGTAACATCTCAATACGGCACTCGGACGGCCGATCAAAATATTCCTCGAGGATAACTAACTTCGATCAACTTCAAAGCTAGCCACTTAATAGGTCACAAGTCAAGTTCAACTAAAAGGTTCTAAGACAAATTAGTGTTTAATGACATTTCGGAAGCTTAATATACTCCTTGATCGTTTTCAAGGGACGTCAGTATAAACCAAAGTATCGCACTAACGGTGACTACCAGATCAACCGTATCGGTACATGTCGTACAGTTTCCTTGGTCTATTGTCACATACTTAAGGTATCTCGAGATTCGGGTTAGAATCTTTCACACAAGCAAAATACCCAAACAAACCTTTGAAAAATAGAGCAATCAAGTCAAACAATTGAAAACATCGGAATGATCTATTCTCTAAAGGTAACCCCTTTTGAAAACATTTTGTTTTTAGAAAGAATTCCCCAGCAGAGTCGCCAGTTCTGTCGCGCGCTCGGTTTTTTGCCATACCTCTCGTGGAGAGATACGCGAACTGACTCTTTTTTGTTTCTGCTTTTGTATTTTTGAAAATCAGAGAGTCGCCACCGACCTTTTATTTTATCCAATTAAGGAAAGGTTTATAAAAGAAACAGAAAAAAGACCTTTAAGAAATTATGGGTAAGGGGGTAGGTTATACAAAGGGAAGGTGTTAGCACCCTTTGTATCCATGGTTATCCATGGGCTCTTTAATTTGCTTAGCTCACTTGTTTTCAATTACTTTTCGATTGCCTTGAAATGCTCGTATGTGGTTCCAAATACCTTTGTAAATTGACTTTGTAATGATCCTTGTGCGGATGTATACAAAGTGTTTTTATCTTTCAAAAGATGTTTTTTGAAAAAAAGAACGTTAACTTCGTAATGATCCTCGTTTGGATATATACAAAGTATTGTCTTTTTTTGAAAGTTTTATTTTGAAAAACAATGATATATGAGAGATTTGTTTGTTTTGATTTGAGCAAGCAAATTAGGAGGTCTACCCTGAGTTATAAGGTCTTTATCCTATTTCCTTTAAAAATCTATCCTTTCACCGGATATAAACAAAAGTTCGATTTTGCGTTTGAAATAATAGAATTTGATTTTGACTTTGAAAAGAATGAGAAAGGGATTACCCTAAGAGGTGCAAGTGTGATTGTGTTTGGATTCAAATATTTTATCTTTGAAGTTAGTGATCTAACGATTCAATTTTATCTTTGGCATACACACAGTTTATATGTGTTGGAATTTAAAATGCGGAAATGTAAAATGCGGAAAGTAAATCTACGCTATTACATCGATTATGCAGGAAATGTAAACTACGCTATTTACATTAATTTGACAACCTATACATTTATCTAGGAATTTAAATTGCAAGAAAATAAAAGAAGTGTTTTTGGTTTTTTATGATTGTTTTTAATTATAATTAATGCATGATTAATTAAATTAAAATGAGGAAAAAAAATGAAAATAAATTTCAAACCTAAAAATTAAGTTCAAAATATGTTCAAAATGCTTGTTAATTAATTTTAAAAGAAAACTAATTTTTTTGGGATTTTTGAAATTGATTTGAAATTTATTAAGTTAATTAACACATAATTATATAAATAATTACACAGATAATTAAAACTTAAAGAGAATATTATTCTAAACATGTACAAAATTAGCCTATAATACATAAACTATATTTAATATAAAGAACAAAAATTTTATGATTTTTGATTGGGTGAAAATAATTAAAAGATAAATATATGCATATTATCTAATTTATTACACAAAATATTCAAATTATGAAGAAAAATAAAATATTTTTATATCAGAAAATAAAATATTATTTTAGAAACTTAAAAATATTTTTTGTGTATTTTTTGGATTTTTAAAACTATTTTTAATTAATTTAACAAAGAAATTAAAATAAAATAGAAAATAAAAAGATGAATGATCAGGTGTCGTATTTAAATGAGGACCATGGTAAGGATGAGTGTTTTGATGCGTTGGATTGAGAGTTTAGTGAGATCAGACGACCCAGATATTGAGGTCACATGGAAAGATGATGTAAAGCGCACATGGGAACCCAGGATTCAAAAACACTGGCGCGCGCGTTCTATTCAATAAGGTGAGGACACCTCATCGTCTTCAGCCTCCAGCCAGCACCTTTAATAACGTTTTTGTAATAAAAGCGTTGTAATAGATACCTTCTTAACCTGCAAAATAGCGAATAGGGTCAAACATGAATATAAATTTGGCGCGACATGCCCATTCGATTCGTCTCAATCTACTGAATTCAACCATGCCCTTAATTTGTCCTATTTTTGGTTCTAACGAAGAACCCTAAATTTGAACTAAGAAACCCTAAAATGGTAGTTTCGTGTACAGGCTCCCAAACTTTAATTAAATGTCCAGAAATGATCAGGACATTAAGCTAAGTTCAAATATATGTCTACATCTTGTTAAACATGCCTGAATGATCAGATACGAGTTGGTTTTATTTTGAATAAATCGTGACCTGTAGTGCTTAGTTGAGTGGGTTTCAAGGCTGGGAAATGATTGGAATAGTTTCAGTGATACTTGAGGAAGGTGTTTGAATGTTTAGTTTGTATTGAAACTGACTTGAATTCAAAATTCGAATTTGGAATTTCTTTGAAAAATTTAAGTGATTACAAGCTATGTTGTGAAGTACTCTAAGCTATTTATAAGCTATGTTGTGCTTAGAATTGAAGCCAAGAAGCCTTTGGTTGCCTTTGTTGAATTCTTGATTTTTTTATATTAAAACCTTTGAATTGTTGACCAAGTCTTGCTTCTCTTCAATGCTCTTGCCTTGTACCTCAATCTTCTGCAAAAAATTAAAGATTCTTGGATGACTCATGCTTAGAAACTAAGCTATCCCTTATCCTTCCATTTTCCATTTTCATTTAATCTTAAAATAGGATAAAATTAAACCAAAAATGGATAAAAATGGTGTGGGCTTTGTCTTGGTCGTGGGAGGCCCATAATATCATGGCAAACATGTTTGAACCATGAAAACTTGGCCCCATTTGGAAAAAATACATTTTTGAGCAATGTTGGTTTTATGCATTTTCCGAAAATTTAGCCAACTTCAACAAGGTGTAAATCCCTCAATTTTTGTCATATTAAGGAGATCTTTCACTTTTTGGAAACCTCAAAGAGTCCTCTAACCAATGTCTTTGGTCTCATGTCAAAATGATTTTTGATGCTCCTTGTGTATCCTTTTGAAAAAAGTGTCTTTTTGTTGACTTTGAAAATGACCTGTAATGTCCTGGTTCATATTTTTCAAATGGTGAACCTAATGACCATGGGACCAATTGCATTTGAAAGATAATTGAATTTCCTTCAAAATGAGCTTTGGTTTGAATTTTTTGGATGAAGGATGAGAGAGTTATGACCAGTCAAAGTTCAATTGACTTTTTAGGAGAAAACCCTAATTTTGAATCTTAGGGTTTTGTTGATTTTTGATCTTTCCTTGATGAATTATGATCATCCAATGATCAAATGATGAATCCTTTGACAAAATATGGATGTTGACAAAAAATTTCATTTTGAGTGTCTGTTGACTTTTTTGGTCAAACGGGTTGACTGTTTGAGCTGCTGACGGTGCGTCTGAGTGAATTAAAGTTTGAAAATTTGTATGATGGTACTTTGAGATGTATGGAGGTCCATGAAATCCATTTGAGGTCTCAAAAACTTGTTTCTCCTAAAAAAACAAGAAACCCTAATCAGGGACTGTTTGTGTAGGAGACAGTTAAGCGTACCTGATTTTTGTGCAGTGCTGAGTCTCTGCTAATCATGTGATATTCAGAAGACTTCTAGGACAAAAATCTTGGAATTTTGAAATGCAAAAGTTTGATTTGATTGATGGTACAAAACACGGAGAATTGTACTGTCAGCAGTTTGACTGTCAACTGACTATTCAGGCATGTAACAGTTAGAGTGAAAAATCAACAGTCAAAGTTAATTTTCTTTTTGTTGTTTTTGTTTTATGTGAAAGATGAAAGTTTATTTACATGACTTGTTAAAAAACACAGACATAATAAATAACTATTATTTACTGTACGCGAGCAAAATTACCGATAATAACCCTGAAAATCATTTAATGCACAGAAAAATAAATATTTGACTAACAGAAAACACACAAAATATTATCTGAATAATTAAGCAACAATATGACAAATAGTACAACATTTAATACTGACAGTACAAACATTACATACTATAATGAACAGTACGACGAGTAAACGGTACATTTAAGAAAACAAGAGATACGACAAACTTTAAGAATGACGATTAATAACCCATGCTATGACCAACAGAAAATAGATGATCGAGAGTGTAACCATCGCAGGTCCACATTTTTCAGGACTATGCAGACAAAAGAAGGACATGATCACCGTAGCAATGGTGATGACTATAAGAAAACATGTTTCCATCCGCTTCGCCATTTTGCCGGGGGAAGAAGAGAGAATGGATATGAAGTAGAAATTTGAGAAATGATTTAGAATTTGATGTGAGATTTTATGGAAAAAATGAGAGGTATTTATAGAATGAAAAGAGGGATAGAGACGTTGGGGAATGAAGTGATTCCGTACAAAAGGAAAATTTGAGTGGAAGTAAGATTTGAAAGAAAGTGTATGGTAGTGTTGGGAAAAAGAGAGATGTGTAGAATAAAGTTAAGATTTGATTTTTGAAAAAGAGATTTGAAAAGAGATTTTGAAAATAATGGAATATAGTACAAAAGTTAGTGGGAAACAAAAATTAGTAATAATTTACTTGTTTACCAGTACAGTCTGAATCCCGGACTCTGCGCCTGCAAAAGATTTAATTCTGTACCAATTGCGTCAGTACTATTTATCTGTAAACAAATATCAAATAAATAGCGTGTGTGAAGCAATAAACAGTACTTGGCGTTTGCGTAAGAATAAATTCAACAGCAAGCCAAAATACTGTATAAGAAAAAATTCTAAAAATCAAGTATTCATAAATCAGGATGTGAAAATCCAAGATTATATGAAACTCTTAATTTTTAGATTGAAGTTTTCTTGAAAAAAGATGCGGACAAATTTTGGGGTATAACAGTGATGTTTTGTGATGTTGTGAAGTGTTATGATTTGGCTTACGAAGTAAATGAATGAGATATATGAATGACGTGAATGTGAAGTATTGTGACTTGTTGTGCGATGACAAGTATGCGAGGTCTATGAATTGTGAAAGTATGATGTGTATAGTAACTGTTGATACTTGCGATGTAATGGTTTTATATGTCTGACTCCTAATATACAATTTATCATGCGCTCACTTATATGATTTGATATCTCACCCTTCTCTCTTGTTCGCCGTTGCCTTTATATTGGTAACGTGCAGGTGTTCGAGTATGAAGATTTAGTTGCCGTTAATCGAGTCGGTTGTTGCTCTGATACGTAGCACTCATGGGGGGGGGGGGGACGATTTATAATGTTTATGATGTTGTTGTTTATTGTGACTATCCTGGTTTATTAGGATGATATGTTAAGTGAAGTTGCTTTATTAAAATGATGTTGTTTATGTGATTAAGATGTTACTTGATTCAGAAATTGAGAATCATGACTCCGCTGTTTTATTAATAAAAGAAGTTATTCTATTTTAGAAAGTGCTTTGTATCCGCTAAATGCGATGAAGTGATTTATTGTTGAAGTGAATATGTGACGCCTCATTTGTTTGTCTAGAAATTTTTTAAATACTCTGATATTTTCCGCATTATAATTGCCGGGTAAAAATGGGGTGTTACAGATATCAAGAGTAAGTTGACAGACCTTCTCAAAGAATATGTTGACGTGTTTGCCTGGTCCTACCAAGACATGCCTGGGTTGGATACCAATATTGTTCAGCATTACTTTCCATTGAAGCCAGAATGTCCGCCAGTTAAGCAGAAATTGCGAAGGACTCACCCTGATATGGCTAACAAGATCAAAACAGAAGTTCAAAAGCAACTCGACGCAGGTTTTCTTGTCACCTCCGAGTATCCTCAATGGTTGGCCAACATAGTGCCAGTTCCGAAGAAAGATGGCAAAGTCAGAATGTGTGTTGACTACCGTGACTTGAACAAGGCCAGTCCAAAAGATGACTTTCCATTACCACATATTGACATGTTGGTTGATAACACCGCTAAGTTCAACGTCTTTTCTTTCATGGACGGGTTCTCCGGTTATAATCAGATCAAGATGGCTCCCGAAGACATGGAGAAGACATCTTTCATCACCCCATGGGGTACCTTTTGCTACAAAGTGATGCCGTTTGGATTAAAGAATGCAGGCGCAACTTACCAAAGGGCAATGACTACTCTCTTTCATGACATGATGCATAAAGTTATTGAAGTTTATGTGGACGACATGATAGCCAAGTCCAGCACAGAAGAAGAACATATTGAATACCTTTTGAAGGTGTTTCAACGACTAAGGAAATATCAGCTTCGCTTGAATCCTAACAAATGTACTTTTGGGGTTAGATCAGGAAAACTCTTGGGTTTCATTGTCAGCCAAAGAGGAATTGAAGTAGATCCCGACAAAGTCAGAGCTATTCAAGAGATGCCTGCACCAAAAACTGAAAAGCAAGTAAGTGGATTTCTTGGACGATTGAACTATATCTCCAGATTTATCTCTCAAATGACTGCTACTTGTGGGCCAATTTTCAAGCTTCTCCGCAAAGATCAAGGGGTTGTATGGACTGAAGATTGCCAGAAAGCGTTCGACAGTATCAAGGAATACCTGTTTGAACCACCAGTATTGATTCCTCCGGTTGAAGGAAGACCACTAATCATGTACCTTACCGTGTTAAAAGAATCCATGGGTTGTATGCTTGGACAGCAAGATGAAACCTGTAAGAAGGAGCATGCCATCTATTACCTGAGTAAGAAATTCACAGATTGTGAGTCTCGTTACTCCATGCTCGAAAAAACATGTTGCGCTTTAGCTTGGGCTTCAAAACGTCTCCGCCAGTACATGATCAACAATACTACTTGGTTAATCTCCAAAATTGATCCAATCAAGTACGTTTTTGAAAAGCCTGCATTAACAGGAAGGATCGCCCGATGGCAAATGTTGTTATCCGAGTATGACATCGAGTACCGTGCTCAAAAAGCGGTCAAAGGAAGCATTCTCGCCGATCACTTGGCGCATCAGCCAATTAATGAATATCAATCTCTCAAGTTTGACTTTCCTGACGAAGATGTCATGTACTTGAAGATGAAAGATTGTGACGAACCTTTACCAGAAGAAGGTCCTGATCCTGGATCAAGATGGGGCCTAATTTTCGATGGAGCAGTTAACGCTTTTGGCAATGGAATTGGGGCAATCATCATCACTCCCAAGGGTATTCATATCCCGTTCTCCGCCAGATTGCTATTTGATTGCACTAACAACATCGCAGAATATGAAGCTTGTATCATGGGTCTCGAAGAAGCCATTGACTTAAGGATCAAGATCCTAGACATATATGGAGATTCAGCCCTTGTGATCGATGATAAACCGTGGTTCCACGATATCAAACGCTTCCTTCAAACTCAAGAGTACCCGCTTGGGGCACAAACAAAGATAAGAAAACTCTAAGGAGGCTTTCTGGAAGTTTCTTCCTGAACGGAGATGTGCTATACAAAAGAAACTTCGACATGGTTTTGCTCAGATGGGTGGACAGACACGAAGAAGACATGTTAATGCATGAATTGCATGAAGGGTTCTTTGGAACTCATTCAAATGGGAATGCAATGTCCAAGAAAATGTTAAGAGCTGGATACTATTGGTTGACAATGGAATCTGACTGTTATAAACACGTGAAGAGATGTCACAAGTGCCAGATCTACGCAGATAAGACCCATGTGCCACCGACTCTACTCAACATTCTCTCATCTCCATGGCCTTTCTCCATGTGGGGTATCGACATGATCGGAATGATCGAACCGAAAGCTTCAAATGGTCATCGTTTCATCTTAGTGGCTATTGATTACTTCACCAAATGGGTCGAAGCAGCATCATACGCCAACGTTACAAGACAAGTGGTTGTAAGGTTTATCAAGAACAACATCATTTCCCGATATGGTGTTCCCAGCAAGATCATCACTGACAATGGTTCAAACTTGAACAACAAGATGATGAAAGAACTGTGCGAGGAATTCAAGATTGAGCATCATAACTCTTCTCCTTATAGACCAAAAATGAACGGCGCTGTCGAAGCCGCCAACAAGAACATTAAGAAGATCGTCCAGAAAATGGTCGTCACTTACAAAGACTGGCCCGAAATGCTGCCATTTGCTTTACATGGGTACCGTACTTCAGTGCGTACTTCAACAGGGGCAACTCCCTTTTCTCTAGTATACGGCATGGAAGTTGTGCTCCCCGTAGAAGTTGAAATCCCATCAATGAGAGTTCTCATGGAGACTAAGTTATTAGAGGCTGAATGGTGTCAAAGCAGATACGATCAGTTGAACTTAATCGAAGAAAAACGTATGAGTGCTCTATACCATGGACAGTTATACCAAGCAAGGATGAAACAAGCCTTCAACAAAAAGGTTCGACCTCGTGAATTTCAAGAAGGCGACCTCGTGCTTAAAAAGATCTTGTCTTTTCAACCAGATTCTAGGGGCAAATGGTCTCCTAATTACGAAGGCCCGTATGTTGTCAAAAGAACATTTTCTGGCGGCGCCATGACTCTTGCAACCATGGATGGTGATGAACTCCTACATCCTGTGAATGCTGATGCAGTCAAGAAATACTTTGTCTAAAAAAGACAAAAGAACAGCTCGGTAATTCGAAAACCCGCAAAGGGCGACTTAGGCAAAAATGAGCGTCTCGGTGGACTAAAAACCCGAAAGGGCGGTCCAGGCAAAAATTAGAGACAATAAACAGAAAAATTTATCCTGGTAGATTGAAAACCTGAAAGGGCAATCTAGGCAAAAATTAAGGAATAATGACAAAGTAACTGCATCAGTTCGTACTTCGTCACCTGAGGAGTCTTTTTCATCAAAGGATCTACAATCAAATCATCGCCAATCTGAAGCAGCAAGCACAGTTGGAACTCAAAGTTGTTACGGGAGAATAGTGGTTATTAATTTCAATGTAGCCTTTTCCGCATATTTACCATTTCCAACTTTTGTAAATACTCTATGGAATCACGCCTTTAGCTGGTTACCATCCTATTAAATAAATTTGAGCCTTGTGCCCATTTGTTTGCAATTCTTGATTTCTTCTAGCTTGCAAAATGACGTTTTAATTGTGTTATTCACTTTTGAAAGAAAAAGAAAAAAAGTTTTAAATGAATTTACTTCACTTTTTCAAAATAAAAGCGAAACGTTCCTTTGTGTTGTGAACAACAGAAGTAACATCAACAGTTATCTCCATAGGATGAACCAAAGATTATCCTTCAGAACTGTTCTTTTCCTCAAAAGAGATGATGAGACAATGGTATTCTTATCCCAGGAAAGAATTCTTAAGCCAATCGCCCCTTGCGGCAGAAAAGCTCTTTTATCCCCAGTGAAGAAGATCTTTCATCTCCAGTGAAGAAGTTCTTCCATCTCAATAAGAAAGATGCTTGTCTTCCCTAGAGAAGTTGAAAGCATGCAACACAATTCATCACTCGTGTTATCTACACCGTGTTGAAGAACATTTGCCAAGTATCTGGTTGTATTGCGACGTCGGTCCTTCTCCAGTACATGCTTCTTTGTCTGTCAGTGTCGTCAACATGCATGCAACATTCATGGCATTCATCATTCATCATACTTGCATCATTTATGCATTCTTGCATTTTTCAATGTTTGCTTTAAAAATCACTTGTTTAGGATATATCTATCCTCAAAAAAAAAGAAGAAAAAGAAACAGGTATGGGCGTGTCATCTCTCCAAGTAGGTTGTCACCCATAAGCAAAAAGAACATCTTCTTTCTCCAGTTCCCCACTGAGATCATTCCTCGTGGAAGAAGGTTGCTTTAGTTTTTCCTCTCCAAAACGAAGGAGAAAACCCCCAGTGGAGTTCATCCCTCATTGGGTACAAGATCTTGTTTGACCGTTTCTTTCCAATTCATTCATGGATAGAACCCTGTCTTTACCAAGAGATTCAAATTCCGATTCCCCAAATAGAGTCCTGAAAAACAGACAATAAGCAATAGCCTCGTCATCTGAGCAGCTTATGTCTCTTTCAAAAGATTTTTCCTCTTAAGGAAATCGATCATGAAGACCATTTGACAATCAGGGCCTTATTACTGTTCACAAGGCTGAATAACCAGTAATTTCCCTAGCAAAGTCTCCAGAATCATTTTATCACTCGGCTGATAATTGATCATGTCTTCAAAACCACTATCACAAGGCTGGTAGTCCGTAACCTTTTTGTTCTGGTTATATTATTAAACATGTCTATCACCATGCTGATAGTCGGTAATATTAACCGAACCTTTGAAACTCTTTTTACCATGTCAAGTCTATCACCATGCTGATAGTCGATAACACAGTTTCATACCTTTCACCTTTGCATTATTAAACAAGTCTATCACCATGCTGATAGTCGGTAATATTAATCGAACCTTTGAAACTCTTTTTACCATGTCAAGTCTATCACCATGCTGATAGTCGATAACACAGTTTCATACCTTTCACCTTTGCATTATTAAACAAGTCTATCCCCATGCTGATAGACGATAATGTCGATAGGTAAGCTTTTCTTACAAAGCTATCATTCCCCGGTGAAGCATACATTTGCTTTCCCGAAAAGAGAAAAACGGATTCTCTTCCTAAAACGGATTGAGACATCCTTCCCAATCTCTTATCCCCAGTGGAGTCAGTTTTTGATATCCCTCGGTAAAGATATCCTTGCATCATTCGCGATCTTGGTATCTTATGTCCAAAATTCGCGTCTTCTGATATTTAAGTCTCTTCCACCCCATCAAAACGAAGATTTTCAATCTTCATATCTCAGGTTGAAGAAACTTAAATAGGGGCATCTGTCATACCCCAATTTTTGACCTAAGATACCACCTCATATCATCTGCATATGCATCATTTGCATCTCTAACAAATTGCATAGTTTGTGTTTGCTACTTGTGACTCAGAAGGGTTTAAACAAGAAATCACTCATCAGTACAAGTAACAATTAGGGTTTTGTTCTCCCTTCATCTCAAAAGAACCATCTTCATCAACAGTCAACATTTGGTCCTCAAAGATTCATTTCAACAAGCTCAGAGACTTTGAATCAACCAGATTAGGATTTTGACTGAAGATAGCATACCCCTGACTTTTGCTCAGGATTTGACCTAATGACTTGGGACATGACCTCAAGACCCCAAGTACATCATTTTGACCTAATCTATTGACTCAATACATCTCCAACACAGGGACTGATCAACAGTGAAATTTCAAATCATCAGATTAGGGTTTTTGAACTATTAGGGACTGAAATCAGGGATCACATTTGGGAAACCCTAAAAAGCCCCAGGGGATCACTCAAAGGTTTCAGTCATATTCAAATAATCCTTATGACAATATCCAATGGAAATTACATCTCAATTCAAGATCCACAGTCATCAATTTCATCAGGTCGACAATTAGGGTTTTTGACCTAATTCACTTGAACCACTGAGTTTTTAATCAGAACATGGTGCCACAACTTAAACCATGGCTCAATATCCTCTAATTCCTCAATATTATCCATTCATACCATTCATTTGGTGAGGATAGCTTGGTTCATTTGAAATCTCCAGAAACGTGATTCGTCTGAAAAAGTCAACTGTACAAGATCACCATTGACTTTTGAGAATTTTGGTCAACAATGACTTTTGAAGTTTTAAATCATCAATATATGATATATGAAGTCATTTGATCAAAGAAAATCAAGGAAATTAATCAAGAATCAAAAAGTCAAAAGTTTGACTTTCAATGCTTAGAAAAATTTCTAAGTATTTTCAATGTTTTTTTCCAAACTTTGGAAGGGAATTTCTCAAAATTTCACCTACAAACTGAAAAAAATATGGAGCATATCTATGGCTTTGAATTATGCATTTAGTGATCATTTTCACTTGAAATGTCAAACCATTTTCACTAAGTTTCAACACTACATGACCTATAATGCAAGTAATGATGCATCAATGCAATAATTGAGAGATATTTTCTGATTTGAAGATCAGAATGGAAGAGGATAAGAAGCTTGGAAGATTAACCATGGTTAAGTCACTTTTAACCATTTGCATTTAATGTAAAGATTCCATTTTATCTCCAAATGCCAAATCACCATTCTTTGATCAACTTGCAAAGCTCTGCATTCAAAATCCTTGGCCTATAAATAGAGGTCCAAACTTCATTCAAAATCACACCAAAACCTCATAATCATAGGTTTTCTTCTTCTTTCTTGAATTGCAAGTTTCATAGTTTTCAAAGAGATAGAAATCTCAACCTTCAAATCCTTGAAGTTATGGCCAAGGTGATGGTTCTAACAACTTCTAAACATCATATGTGATGTGTTTGATCCACCCACACACCCCAAAAACACCTGAAACTCAGAATCATCATCTCACCTCCATATTTGCATATATTGAACCTTATCATTCCAAAATCCATACCAGGCCAATTCTATCCAAACTAACCTTCTAAACACCATCCATATACTTCATATGAATGATCCGAACGCTCACCAACAATCTGAAACACCTCCATCATCAAATTCGATCCTCACTCAAAGCAACTGCAGATCGGGTTCCATGGCTATGCTCAGGTGAATTCAATCCATTCCAAGCATTCAAACACCTTCCCTAAGGTCCATTGAAGCTGTTCAGATCATCAAACAACAACTGGAACTTCTCTTTTGCAGAAATCAATTTCCAGATTTGCCGTTTTTGAAGGTAAGTAATATGAACTTCAAACTTTATCATACATGCATCATAAACAAAATATTGATATACCATCTTGTTTCTGCACCTATGAGGATCATTAACCCTCAATCAATTGCATCATAACTTGCATACACACGATTTCACATTGAATTTCAGTTCTAGGGTTCTTCATGTTCATACGAAAATTAACCACCTTAGAGCAAAAATAAATGAATTGTGAGATCACCATCATGTTCCTCGTGCAAAACCGAGTGAGATAAACCCTTTACTTGATCAAAACAACACAATTTTGAAGATTTTCGAATTTCAGTTGAAGGTGTGTTCTTGGCGCCATTTTGTGATTCAGAAAATTCAAAGGTTTGTTTTTAAATATAATCAATGGAACGCGTGTGTATTACAAGCCACAAGCGTGGCTCAGTTGGTAAGTGTTTTGGCTGGTGAGAGTGAGGGCGTGGGTTCAAACCCTGGCAGGACCAAACCTTATTTTTTTTAACACTTATTTTCTTCAATTTTCTTAACAACTTTAACTAATTAATTAACTAACCAAATCAATTCATTTTTGCTTCATTTTTTGTACACTCTTTATTTAACACATATATTTTATGAATATCAAAAAAAATCACAAAAAAATATTTATTTAATATGTTTTTTATTAGGTTTAAAATGACATGTTTTTAAGTATTTTAATACTTTAAATATGGTTTTTTATTTGATTTTTCAAACCTAATCATTTGTAAATATTTTTGTGATCAAACCCTAATCTTTTAGGTCTTAATTAAGCATGAAATTTGTTTTTATCTTAATTAAGTTGACTTTTGTCAAAAATTCAAACTGTTTTTCAACGAAGCGATCAACTGTTTTCAAAAAAACTTTTCAAACTGTTTTCAAAAACGACAAACTTAACAAATCAATCAACCATGTTTTATAAAATAAAACATGGGCCTCCACATAGGTATTAGTCCCATTCCTTTGCATGAAATTAGGTATTTCATTGTACATACACCTTTTTGTACATACCTCGATCAATTTGATTTTTAACCTCGAATAACAAATCAAAAATGAAGGTTTTCTTTAAATCTTCCCAAAAATACCATGGGCCTCCATGTAGGTATAAGTCCCAAGCCCCCTTTGTAAATACTTGTTTACATAACTTCTGAATAAACTCAATGGGCCTCTCCCCGAGTATAAGTCCCGAGCCCCCGTGCATACAAACAGATCATGCTTACAGGTATATTTCCTTCATAAACTCCATTGTATACACACACCTTGACATATATATATGTAATTGTTCATACTTGTTCATATACTTGTTCATGTTTGTTCATACTTGTTCATATTTGTGATTGTGTTATATATGCTTGTTCAACTTAGTACAACACTAGGTTCCCCATAGCCTCCTATTGGGCTTCGTGCAAAGAATCTCCTTAGTTTAGGTTAGGACATAGAGTATGGTTTCCCGGTGAAATCGCTCTAAGAGCTCAAACCAACTATACCATGCCTCCTCTTGGGCTTCGTACAAACGACTTGTCCCTCCCATAGCCTCCTCTTGGGCTTACAATGCAAGGACCCTCGATTGTCCCTCCCATAGCTTCCTCTTGGGCTTACAATGCAAGGACCCTCGGATAGCCTCCTTTTGGGCTTCGTACAAGGACCCACGGGCTTCTTATAAGCATCCCCAATATCCAAAACAAATACCCTAGGAGATTAGACATTTATCATCTCTATGATAGGAGTATCTCATCTATATCATCACAAACAATTAATCAATCAAATTTCTTTTTTGCCATAAGGCTGGCTAATCAATCAAACCTTTTTGCCACCATACTGGCTGATTAATCAAAGTTTTTGCCACAAGGCTGGCTTCGTCGAAACTTTTGCCACAAGGCTGGCTGATTAATCAAAACTTTTTGTCACAAGGCTGACTTCATTGAAAGTTTTTGCCACAAGGCTGGCTAATCAAACTTGTTTTTGCCACCAGGCTGGCTAAACAAAAATCATCTTTATCATTCTAAGCACCATAAGTGGCATAACCCAGGGCTTATAATGAAAAGATTTCAAACAAAAAACAAACAGATGTATGTGATGATATAGATTAGATACATCGAACATTTAGATGACATTTGTCTCTTATCCTTTGCTTCCACTAGCATAAGTGGGAACTACGATTGCTCTGACTTTCTCAACATCCCTTTGAGAATACGTAGGCACAAGGTCGTATCCTTGGCGAGCAAAACTTCTCCCTCAAACCACTCAAACCTTAGCACCCTTAGACCCCGAGCTACAGATGCTCTGATTCCCTCTAAGGGATATGTATGCAGAGGATCGCGATGATCTTTGTGAGCATAATCAAACAAACACCTTAGTTTCCCACCTATCTCACAACAGAATCTCCTCCATAACATAGAATGAAATGGACATAACAAAGAAACCTATAGAGTACTATAGATACGTTGGGTGGTAATACCTTCCCTTCGTATAACCAACCCTCTTACCCAAAGATCTCTCCCCCCACTTTTAAGGTTATTGCAGCTTTTTTCCTTTTCCTACTTTGGAAACAATAAAAAGTTTGGTAGAAAAAAACAAAAATCATTTTCTTGAGCCCAAGCCCAAAGAAGGCATCAGGTGTCTCATCCCCGATTGATTTTTTTTCACGCAACAGGTTTGACACACTGTTGCGCCTATTCCTAGTCAGAATGCTGATACCCGAGGTAAAGGACCGATACCTGAACCCACCCAGACACCAGTTGAGACCGTTACTGAAAATCCATCTCTTGAAGAAACCAACGAGTTCTTGAAGATTATCCGCAAGAGTGATTATGACATTGTTGAACAGATAGGGCATACTCCCTCCAAGATCTCTATGCTGTCACTACTAAGCTGTTCCAAGACTCATGCTAAAGCTATGATGAAGTTTCTAGAGGCTTCCCATGTGCCACAAGAGATTTCTGTCACCTAACTCGAGAATTGTATTGCAAACCTGACGACAGATAACTACCTTGGGTTTTCTGATGCTGATCTAAGTCCCAGTGGAAAGAATCATAACAAGGATCTTCACATCTCCATTGAATGTGGGGGCACCACTCTGGCCCATGTACTAGTTGACAATGGTTCGTCTCTGAATGTGCTACCCTAAATAGTATGGGACAAACTCAACCCTGAAGGAATCGTGCTGAAATCTAGTGATGTGATAGTGAAAGCTTTCGATGGTTCAATGAGTACGGTATATGGTGAAGTGGAGCTCCCAATCAGAGTAGGTTCCCAGACTTTCAACACTGTGTTCTATGTGATGGACATCCATCCCGCTTATTCCTGTCTACTTGGGCGCCCTTAGATACATGGGGGAAATGCTGTGACCTCAACTCAGCTCCAAAAACTGAAATACCCGGCAAAAGGCAAGATCGTCACTGTGTATGGTGAGGAGGAATATATGGTGAGTTTCATAGATGAGACCAAGTATTTTAAGTTTATTGGAGAAGCTTTTGAATCTCCCCGTCAGGCGTTCGAGTTGGTCCCTAAAGTGGTTCCTGAGACTAAGCTAATCCACACTGTTCCTAAAGTCACTAGAATTCCTCCTACAATGGCTTCTCTGAAAGATGCTAGGGTTGTGGTTGAAGAAGGTGGTTGTACTATCTGGGGGCAACTCCCTGATATTCCTTACAAATCCAACAAATGGGGTTTAGGCTGCATTGCTAAAGATCAGAGTGGAGGACAACATTCTCGTCCAGAAGGTTTGAAATATCGTTTCATCAGCAAAGGGGTCAATGCCATAGGAGAAGATGAAGATGACTGCAACCTGGACAAGTGGATCTTTCCCACATTGGAAAAAGGGTTGGAAAACTAGAAGACTGAAGACTTTGTCTCTATCTCCTATAGTCTGGAGTAATTGTCGTTCTTAGTTTTGTTCTCCTTTCCTTTATGTTTTCCAATTTTAATTTCTGTATTTCAATAAACAATAAATTTTAAAGCCGTGTGCCTTGCCCGAGGCACAACGATCTGTTGTTACGGTTTGTCATTTCATAAGCATATTTTCATTCAATAAAGCATTAGACGTTTCGTATTGAAATTGTGTGTTCGCTTTTATTTTCTTTACTCTTTTATAGCTGTGTGTTCTTACACACACCCACATAATGCACTGCAGATCCATATTCACTCTGGATCCCATTGATAACGACTCTGCTATTGCTAAATATGAATTTGAAAATCCGATCTACCAAGATGATGATGAAGGTGAGGAAGATTGAGAAGTTCCCAGAGAACTTGCCCGACTGCTAGAGCAAGAAGAAAAGACTATACAGCCGCACGAAGAGCCAATTGAGGCTGTGAATATAGGTACTGACGAAGAAAAGAACGAAATCAAGATAGGGGCCGAACTAGAAGAGAGTGTCAAACAGAGATTGATCCAGATGCTACAAGACAATGTTGAGATATTTGCTTGGTCTTACGAAGATATGCTTGGGCTCGATACTTATATTGTGGTTCATCGTCTGCCTATCAAAGAAAGCAGTCCTCCGGTTAAGCAGAAACTACAAAGAAGCAGGCCTGACATGGCTCAGAAAATCAAGGAAGAGGTTGAGAAACAGTTCAATGCCAGATTCCTAAAGGTTGTGAGCTATTCACCATGGATTCCCAATATAGTCCCGGTACCTAAGAAGGACGGAAAGGTCAGAATGTGTGTAGACTATAGAGATTTGAATCAAGCAAGTCCCAAGGATGATTTTCCCTTACCACATATTGATATCCTAGTTGATAGTACTGCGCAATGCAAAGTGTTTTCTTTTATGGATGGATTCTCAGGTTATAATCAGATCAAGATGGCACCCGAAGATATGGAAAAGACAACTTTCACTACCCCTTGAGGCACCTTTTGTTACAAAGTCATGTCGTTTGGGTTGAAGAATGCAAGGGTAACGTATCAGCGTGCAATGGTAGATCTGTTCCATGATATGATTCATAAAGAAATAGAGGTCTATGTTGATGATATGATTGCGAAATCCAACACCGAAGCAGAACATTTGGTCCACCTACAGAAGTTGTTTGATAGATTGAAGAAATACAAGTTGAGACTGAATCCAAACAAGTGTACTTTTGGGGTGAGGTCTGGTAAGTTACTAGGGTTTGTTGTCAGCAGTAAAGGTATTGAAGTCGATCGTGCAAAAGTAAAAGCCATACAAGAAATGCCTGCCCCACGAAATGAGAAAGAAGTTAGAGGATATTTGGGACGTTTGAACTACATTGCCAGGTTTATTTCCCATATGACCGCTACTTGTGAGCCAATCTTCAAGTTACTGAGGAAAGATCAAGCAGTGAAATGGAATGAACAATGTCAAGAAGCTTTTGACAAGATCAAGAAGTACCTTTAGGAACCTCCGATTATGATACCACCAGTTGAAGGAAGACCTCTAATTATGTACTTAACAGTATTGGAGAATTCAATGGGGTGTGTATTGGGGCAACATGAGGAGTTTGGTCGAAAATTGCATGCAATATACTACCTTAACAAAAAGTTTACCGACTGTGAAACAAGATACTCACTGCTCGAGAAAACTTGATGTGCTTTGGCATGGGCTGCTCGCCGACTGAGACAGTATATGTTGAACCATACCACTTTATTGATATCTAGAATGGATCCTATCAAGTATGTGTTTGATAAACCCGCTCTCTCCGGACGAATAGCAAGATGGCAGATGATGTTAACAGAGTACGACATTCAATACACGACACAGAAAGCAATCAAGGGAAGTGTGTTGGCAGACCACATGGCCCAACAAGAAGTAGACGATTATCAATCTATGAGTTTTGAATTCCCAGATGAGGATGTTATGTTTGTTACTGATTACAAACAACTCGGTCCGGATGAAGGACCTGAACCAGGGTCCTGATGGACCATGGTCTTTGCTGGAACTTTGAATGCACTTGGTAATGGTATTGGCGCTGTGATTATCTCTCCGGCAGGTGGACACACTCCATTTACAACAAGACTGTGTTTCGATTGTACCAACAATATGGCGGAGTATGAAGCATGTATCTTAGGTCTCAGAGTTGCTATTGACTTAAGAATTAAGTTCTTGGAAGTATATGGGGATTCAGCCCTAGTAATTAGTCAGATCAAAGGAGAATGGGACACGAAGCATCCTAACCTCACGCCTTATAAGGATTTGGTGCTATCTTTGATTCCTTACTTCAAAGAGATTACTTTTGAACACATTCCCCGAGAGGATAATCAATTGGCAGACGAATTAGCTACTATGTCATCCATGTTCAAGGTTAGATGGGACAATGAGGCTCCTATAGTTATTATTGAAAGACACGACGAACCGGCATACTGTTACGAGGTAGCTACTGACGAGGTTAAAGAAAAACCATGGTTTCATGAAGTAAAAAGATATCTCGAATCTCAAGAATATCCTGAAGGGGCATCTATCAATGACAAGAAGTTCTTAAGAAGGTTTGCTTCCAAATTCTTCCTGAGCAATGATACCCTATACAAGCGTAATCATGATTCAACTCTGCTCCGTTGTGTGAACAAGAAGGAAGCAGAAGAGATTATGGAAGACATGCATGACAGTATCTTTGGAACTCATTCTAGCGGACACATTATGGCTAAAACGATTCTGAGAGCGGGTTATTACTGGTCAACTATGGAAACTGAATGCCATCAGCATTCTAGAACTTGTCACAAATGCCAGATATATGCTGACAAAGTACACGTACCTCCAGTTCCCCTAAATGTTCTGACTGCTCCTTGGCCTTTCGCAATGTGAGGCATTGATATGATCGGGGAAATCAAACCTACTGCTTCCAATGGACATCGTTTCATCCTTATGGCTATTGATTACTTCACCAAATGGGTAGAAGCTGCTTCTTTTGCTTCCGTTACTAAGAATGTGGTGGCCCGATTCACTAAGCATAACCTCATCTGTCGGTATGGCATCCCCGAAAGGATTATCACAAACAATGGTACCAACCTGGACAACAAGATGATTACTGAGCTCTGCACACAGTTCAAAATCAAACATCACAATTCTTCCCCCCTATAGACCAACGATGAATGGCGCAGTTGAGGCCGCCAACAAGAATATAAAGAAGATCGTACAAAAGATGACAGTTACTTACAAGGATTGGCATGAGATGTTACCATTTTCTCTTCATGGTTACCGCACTTCGGCACGTACTTCAACTGGGGCAACACAATTTTCACTAGTCTATGGCATGGAAGTAGTATTACCGATTGAAGTTCATATTCCATCTCTGAGGATCATGAAGGATACAGAGCTAGATGAAGATGAATGGATCCAGACTCGACTAGACCAGATAAACCTAATTGATGAGAAGAGGCTTGCGGCTGTTTGTCATGGGCAGCTATATCAGAAGCGTATGATCAAGGCATTCAACAAAAAGAGTCAAGCAACAAGCATACCAGACTGGTGACTTGGTTATAAAGCGAATTATTCTACCGCAAGGTGATCCTAGGGGCAAGTGGACTCCCACATATGAGGGACCATTTGTAATCAAGAAGATGTTCTCTGGAGGAGCTATGATACTTACTACTATGGGCGGCGAAGATTTTCCACACCCAGTGAATGCAGACATTGTCAAAAAATACTATGCATAAATAAGACCCACTAGGTCGACGTACCTAGGCAAAAGTAAGGGCATCCCGGCGAACCAAAAAGGTTCGAGCAAAAGTTAGGGATATATACATAAAAATGTACACCCGGCAAGTTGAAAACCCGAAAGGGCGACTTGGGCAAAAAAGGGTATCCTGGTAGGCTAAAAACCTGAAAGGGATGAGATGCTCGAAAGCATAATGGCAATAGCAGAATTGAAACTCAATAGGATTATTCCCATATAGCTGTTTTTCTTTTGTTTTACTTTGTATCTTTTAAAAAAAAACACACAATAATGTTCTCTTATCATTTGGCCTATTCATGGCCCTTTCTTAATTCAAGTCATTTCCTTTTCTACTCTTCTAAGTATTTCTTTCTTTCTCGAATGCGCAAACGTCCAATGATAATCTTGAATGAACATATGCATATGAACATGATTAACATTTATCTTTTCCTTTGCAAAATATTTGTATGTTTGTAAAAGACAGGAAAGGCAATTAGACGATGTCTAAGTAATCCAGGAGTTCTCCCTCGGAGTCAATAGTCTGGAAAGATCCCCACAGAGTAATCTTCCCAAAAGATATTCGATTCCCCAACAAAGTTTACGTCTTCAACACTACCGGTTCGACGATACTTCTCTCCAAACAGGATTATTCATATCTCCTATCCCCGGTCAAGGCACATCAAAATCAGGCATTCAAACTGCATTCATCCCCAAGCAGAAATCATAAATCTCCAACTGTACATCTTCAAAACAAAATGAGACATCAGGATCCCCATCAAGACATTCCAAAAAAGCATAAATCATAAATCATACATCGCATGTAGCCCTAAGTCATGCATGATATACAAAGATCCTCATTTATTTTGAGGACTCCATCTCATTTATTACATGCATCACAAACATTGCATAAAACTGACATTATCTTACAGGTACATTACAAAGACAATCAAAGATTCAAATCTGAAAATCATTTAAGGCAAAGCCTAACGCACGACCCATTCTAACAATTATTAGATTCGGTCTAACATACGACCCATCCTCAGTAGCCTAACGTATGGCTTATTCAGAGTTATCAATACATTTGACTAGGTCTAACGAACGACCCATCTTTGACAGCCTGACGCATGGCTCATTCCGATACTTCTCAGAATAGTGGATCCAGTCTAACGTACGACTCATCCGAGCTCAGCCTAACGTACGGCTCATTCTATTACTTCTCAAACACAAAGGATCCAGTCTACCCTACGACTCATCCTAGAATACAACCTGAAGTACGGTGAACTCTAATAACTATCAACACAAGGGAACCTGGTCTAACGTACGACCTATCCTTCAGCCTAACGCACGATTTTCCAAACATTTATCAAATACAAATTAGATCCGGTATAACGTACGACCCATCCTACATCCTAACTTACAGCTTTCCATACATCTATCGATGCAAACTGGACCTAGTCTAGCGTATGACTCGTCCTAAAAGTATAGCCTAACGTACGACTTAATTTGACACTTATCAATACAGCGGATTCAGTCTAACGTACGACTCATCCTAAGCATATCCTTCAGATATAGCCTAACGTACGACGTATTTTGACTCTCACGTCTATCAAGCTGGATGGCATCTTTAAGCCCATCTCAATCAAGTCTCCCAATATCCTGGTGGCATCTCTAAGCCCATCCCCGATGGTGCAAATTTCTGATACTCTAGTGTTCAATCCTCTTCCACCTTCAGATACCGAATGGCATACATCTTCAGGTTTAAGAAGATTGAACAGGGGCAGCTATCATACCCCAAAATTTACCCATCTCATTCCTCCTATTCAAGCTCATACCAAAGTTCAAGGCTCAAAGACACATCCTCCTAAACAATGGCTCAATGAACTAGGGTTCTGATTTCTCTGAAGAAAATCAATGAATCAAAGTCTCCAATGGATTTCATATGGCCTATGATGCTTCAAACTATCTCTATGGAAAAGTATAAGCTTCAATTCTAAGGATTGCCAGTCAAATGATCAGAAAGTCAACAGTCGACTAGTTTGACCTAAAAGTCAACTGTGGTCAAAGTACAGTCAAAACTCCTAATTTTTTGTCAACATCCTTATTTTGAATTATCATTCATAATTTGATAATTTGATCAAGGATTGATCATGATTCATCAAGGAAAGTCCAGAAATCAACAAAACCTATAGTTTCTAAATTAGGGTCTTTTGACTAAAAGACAACTAAACTTTGACCAGCCATAACTTTCACATGGAACATCAGAAATTTCTCATCTAAAGCTCATTTTGAAGGAAATTAAATTATCTACAACTTTGTCTCTCACAAGCCAAGTCTAAAAATGCTTCATTTGAGAGATATGGATCAAAACATTACAGGTCCTTTTTGAAAGTCAACCAAAAGCAGTTTTTTGTCAAAGCCAATATCATCAAGATAAAATCCTCAAATGGAAAAAAGCTTCTAAAGTGGCTTATAGAGGACATCTTGAGGTTTCCAAAAAGTCCTAGAACTCCTCCATAACTTAAAAATTGAGGAAGATATGCCTTGTCAAAGTTGGACAATTTTAAGGGGAAATGTGAAATAAAAGGCTCCAAAATGAATCTTTTTGCAAAGAGACCCAATCTTTTTTGGCCCAAGCTTGATCCCCAAGGTATCCAAGGCCCCAAATATGATTGCCACAAATTTTTGATTTTTATTTGTTTTTTTATGAATTATTAGTTAATTAAAAATGATAAATAATTCATATAAATTATAGAAAATCAAATATTTGATTTGGAATCATATGGGAATCAAATCCAATCACCATTCACACCAAAATACCAATCAAGTTTCGTGCATATCTTATTTGTAACAATTGAATCAAATATTGGACAAAAATAGAAAGATTATGAACCAAATTCCAATCAAATTTTCAAGATTGCAAATCCATGATTCAATAAGATTTCTTCTTGTTTTATTAACCTAATTCACACTACTATAAGTAGTGAACAAATTCAGACCCTTAGGATACATTTTTACAGCATCAGAAAGCCCTAATTCGAGCATTCAAAAGTCAAGAAATCTCAATATCGTTTTTGGAGTTTGAGGCCAATTCAAAGCATTGCGAATGTTCCAAACGATTCTCAGGAGATCACTGAAGCTGTTCCAATCCTCCCACACGAGCAACACCCCTAGAATTACCTCCGTTTTAGCAAGGTAAGTCGTTACTTTTTTTGGATTCGATTACGCTAATTCATGCATCATTCTTGAAATTTGATTGCGTATTATTGATCCTCATGCTATTTGGAACGTTTATGGGTCGTTGTTTTGATGTTTGCGTGAATATACATTGATATGCCATTGTTGAATATTAGGGTTTTGTCATACCCTAATTTTTGACCCCCTTGAGATGACATATCTTCAGAATTTTCATCAGGTCAAAACAAGTACCCAGAGCAGTCATTTCTTCATCTGGCATTCAATCAAGGATGTTCAAAGACAAGAAAACTCAGGCAAAGGATCAATCAATAGAAGGATTAGTCTCTAACACAATCATAGGACTCAAAAGCTTCATTTTTATATTCACCTATGATTGATTAGACACCCAGTCATCTGAGTACAGGTTTACTCAGGTTACCAGACTAGGGTTTTTGAGCCTATCAAGGACTAAAATCAGGGATCACCTTTGGGAAACCCTAAAAAACCCCAGGGGATCATTCAAAGATATCAATCATCTTCAAATAGCTCATATGACAAGATCCACTGGACATCACACCTCAATTCAAAGCCTACAGTCATCATTTTCATCTGGTCGACAATTAGGGTTTTTGACCTAATTCACCAGGATAGTTGACTTTTAATCAGGGCATGGATCCAAAACTCAAGACATGATTCAAGAACCTCTACTACCTCAATATAACCCATTTACATCACTCATTTAAGGAGAAGATCTTAATTCCACACAAAAGTCCAAAATCTCACTTTATCTGGAAAAAGTCAACTGTATGGGATCACCTTTGACTTTTAAGATTTTTGGCCAAACCATGACTTTCAAAGATAAATATCATCAATATATGGATATTAAAGTCATTTGACCAAAGAAATTCAAGAAGAATCATCAAGGAGCAAAAAGTCGGGAATTAGGGTTTTTGAGGGCATTGTGGGAACTCAAAATTTCACCTACACAACTCAAAAAAACTTCCAACATGAAAGTTGTAGATCTTGCAAAATAAAACAACATCTTACATAGGAACTTTTTTCAAAAGATCAACCATTTAAGAGATTTGGAATTTTCAAGCTTTAGGTTATAAAAACTTAAAAAAATTTCTAAGTGTTTTAACCTAGTTTTCATCCTACTTTGGGCTCATTTTTCACAATTTTCCCAAATGATTCTGAAGAAACCACAAAATAATGATTTGAAGTAGATGTTTAGGGCTTTCCAAATTGTGCTCAACCTTCCCCAAATTCATTTTGAGCTAAGATTTATGCTTGTTCAAAGTTGGCACCATGAAGTAAAATTATAGGTCATGCATCATTTTTGAACTTTGCAATTTTGTGCACATGACCTCACTTATGGATGCTACACGACCCATAACACATCTGAAAACATGCCATGCATTCATTTCCATCATGACATGAGAATTGAGGAAGATTCCCAAAACAAGAACATGTGATTATGTAATGATTACATTTGGGAATTTATGGAAAATTGATGAATCACCCAAGGAATCTTCTCACCAACCAATTAGAGCTCACTCTGCATCAGAAATGTTCCCTAAGATCAGATAGGATCAATGGATGGGGGGGCTGGCTCGAAATTGCAATGATCACTCTTGGATATTCCTTGAAATTTCTTCATGACTAAGAAACCAAACTCACTTCACTAAGCAAGCTCACTATACACAATTGCTATGAATCAATTGCCTATAAATAGAGGGCTCTTTCTCATTCAGAAAACACACCAAAGCAACCATATTCCTTGCTTTCTCTTTCTCTTCTCATGCTTATGGTTTTTCAAAGTTCTTTGGCAAGAAGAATCGCTTTCTTCAAACCAGAGCTTATCTTTGGAAAGTAAGCATTCTAACATCTCAAAGGGGTTCATTTGAGGTGATCCAAGCACCTGGATCACTTCTGCAAGTAGAGGAACACCATTGTTGCTCTCACTTTGGAGCTGTTGCAGTTGGAGGTCCATAGAGCAATTCAGAAGGTTTCCAACAAAGCCAAGCATCCAGACGTGTTCCTCAGGTCATAGTGAAGCTGTTCAGATGGCTGCAGCTCATCTGTAACTCAAGATTCATCACTCTCCATGTCCACTTGAAGCTCAAATCGAGGGAGGTCCATAGATCAATTCAGGAGAATTGAAGTTACAATAAGCATTCAGTTAGCATCACTGAGTCCCAAGGAAGCTTTTGGGATCATTCATACAAGCCCAGGTGCTCTCTATCATCCTCACGACCTCCATTTTCAGAGGTAAGTTTCTGAACTCCATCTCTTTAATTTAAGTACTCTTTGTGATAAAGCTCGATTCTATCTTGTTCAGCATCATCAGAGGATTGAAAACCCTCTATCATCATTCATTTATTCATCTTGTTTGTCATTTAATTTCAAATTTAGGGCTCATGTGTTCTTAGAGTTTTCTGAGAAATTAGGTAGCTATAGTTAATATAAATAAATGTTAGTTACATATCTGGATTCGTGAGGAAATTTAGAACAAGATTGATGTTTACATCATGCCATTTAGTTGAGAAACCAGAGAGTTAGGAATTTGAAAATCTTTGAACTCGAGGAAGAAGACGACTATGGCCATGGCGCGCAAAATTCAAATCTCTGGGCAAAGTTTATTTTATTTTCAATGATAGGCGTTTTCTAAACGAATGAATAACTTGCCCTAGTGGCCTCACATGCGCTCTTAGTCTCCTCATGCCTCAAGTCTGGGGTTCGAATCCCCCTCGCCCCAGACTTTTTGTTTCTTTTATTTTTCCATGATTTGGCACTTGTTTGAAAATATAATGAACTGGATGTGTATCATAAACACCAAGCGCGCGTTGGCCCAGTGGTGTTATTTTGAGCTGGTGACTTAGAGGGCGTGTGTTCAAACCTTGGAGGAGACAAACCCAATTTTTTACCACTATTTTTCTTTGTTTTATTCACAAACTTCACACAATTATCTAACCTATCAAAAATATCCATTTTCACCTTATTTTTCACACACTTGCTATTTAATATATCTATTTTGTGAATAATCAAAAAAATCATAAAAATATTATTTATTTCATATATTTTTATTAGGTTTAAAATAGTATGTTTTAAGTGTTTTCTTAAATGCTTTGAAAATATATATATTCATTTTGTTTTAACCTAATTACTTTGTGAATAATTTTATGATAAAACCCTACTTATTTAGGTCTTAATTAGGTATAGATTTCATCTTTGCCTTAATTAAGTTGACTTTTGTCAATGTTCAAAATTGTTTTCAGTCTCCAATTAAACGGATGATTAAGGTTTTCAAACAACAAAACCTTATATCATTTCAATCATTTTCAACTGTTTCTCATAAACAGTAAATCATTTTTAAGTGGGCCTCTAATATAGTGTAAGTCCCAACACCTTCTTCTCTTCTTAGCTTGTTTTTAAAACTGTATTTTCAAAATCTTCTTTCTGTTTTCAAAACATTCTTCTGGTATTTGAAGGGCATTATTTCCGGTGAAACTCTTCAGATACCTATGTGGCCTATGTCCATCTTCACTTCTTCTGTTTTCAAAACCCTTAACTGTTTATCATATATATATATATATTCAACTGTTATCCATCAATTACTGGTAAGGCTTTGTACATACTTCTTCAAAGGCCTCCACTCCATCCAGGTTATGCTTTACAAGCTTTCAATTTACAGTGTTTATTTAAATTACTGTCAAATATAGAATTGTTCATATATTTGTTTAGAACTACGTTTGAGTGTAAAACCTAGGACAGTTAAACTATATATATATATTATAGGAATATGACCTAGGATTGAGAATGTCTTTCCGGTGAAGTCTCTTTCCTAATTAGAGATCTGTAGTTCAAACCCCCAAGATAAATTATTCCCGGTGAAACATCTTGGCAAAAACCTTAGAATCCAAAAAATAGGACACATCCACCCAAAGAGGAATTATTCCCGGTGAAACCTCTTACCCATTTGCTTAAAGCCAAAATAAACTCAAAACCACATAGCTTTCTCTTGTGCTATAACAAGGACCCTCGATTAGCCTCCTCTTGGGCTTTGTACAAGGACCCACAGGCTTCTTAAAAGCATTTCCAGCTTCCTCTTGAGCTTGTATAAAAGGACCCATCAGGTTTCTTATAAACATAGGAACAGGTCTTTAGTCACCTCTTAACATACCCTGGTGAGTTTCTTCCAATTTAAACCAGACTTTAAACAAGCTAAGTTTGTCTCAATTTTACATTGAGTACACCTCTTGGAATGAGAGACATGGACAGTCTCTGTCACCCTTATCTTCATCAATTTTCCTTAGCAGAGTCTAGGATCCATGTTTGCTTATCCTCAGCAAGAGTCAGCCTTCATCTTAGGCTTTAAACAAGAAGTCTCCACTAGATAATATTTCTGCCAATCATTTTTAACAAAACCCCTGGAAAGGGTTAGCCTCCAAAGTCAATTAATAAAAACCTGTTTAAAAGAATAAAACCCCTAGAAAGGGTTAGCTTCCAAAAATCATTCTTTTCAAAAGATAAACTCACCAGCTGAGTCAAAATCCCTAGAAAGGGTTAGCTTCCAAAAAATCAGTCTTTTAATAAATAAATCCTTCAGTAGAGTCAAAACCCAACAAAAACAGTTAGCCTCAACCTTGGGCTTCATACAAGGCACCAAAACAATAAAACTCCCCTGTTAATAGTCAGCCTCAACCTTGGGCATTCTGCAAGGAAGATAATAGAGTCTCCCCAGTGAGTCCTTCATCATTCAGTAGCCACAACCTTGGGCTTTGTACAAGGCAGATAAACCATATGTCGTGTGTCAAAGATTCCTAACATCTAGGATCTTTTCCCATAGAATCATCCATACTCAGCTTATTTAAGAGTCCGCCACAACCTTGGGCTTCATACAAGGCAGAAAATAATATTTCCCCTAGTTAGAGTTAGCCTCAATTCTGGGCTTTGTACAGAACACCAAATAAAACCCATCAAAATAAACACTCTCCAAATAGAGTTAGCCTCAATTCTGGGCTTTGTACAGAACACCAAATAAAACCCATCAAAATAGATTTTCCCTAAGTAAAGTCAGCCTCAATTCTGGGCTTTGTACAAAACATAAAAATCCCTTGTAAATTAATCCCCAGTGGAGTTTTCTCCCAGAGTCATAATAATAATCAATCAATCAAAAAGCCTCAAGCTTGGGCCTCATACAAGCCAGTTAAAAATCAAATCTTTTATACTGTAGATAGACATAGCTTATCTCTATAGAGAGATCTTTCCTCTATCTCACCACATTCAAACAAACAAACATTACATTTCATTTTAATCAAGTCTCCCATTTAGGATTTTGAAAGGCATGAGCTGGCAGTAAAACCCAGACATGTGGTAACTTTCCCTAATTTGGATGAGCATTTTTCTTTCATTTAAGAGGCATTTGACTGGTATACTTGCACATACACAAGTAAGGTCCCCCTCTTGAATGAAATGAATTCAGTTATTCTGTCACTCTTTTAATGTTTGTGGTGGAATAGTAGAAATACCTCTCTATAAAGATGACTTCATGTCTCTTTACCGTAAACAGAGATTTAATTCAAGCTTCAACCTTGAGCTTCAAGCAAGGCACCCAAAAATAATTAATAATTAATTAGTTCCCCGAACTACATTAAGCTCTGACTTCCATTAGGGATATGTAGGCATGAGGTTCACAAGGAATCTCAGCGAGCTAACAAAATACCAAAAATAGTCTGTCCGTCTGTCTGTCTTTCTTTTATTCAATTCATTTCCTTATCCTAATACAAAGGAGAAACTTTCCCAATAATCATTAGCAGCACAAACACATTTAGACACAGAGAAGGTTCCTGTAGAGTACTACAGATATGTAGGGTGTTTAAACACTTCCCTATGTATAACCGACCCCCCGGACTCCAGAATTTCTAGTCTAGGTGAAATCCCCACACTTAGCAAACTCCTAGGGTTTAGTTGAGATCTTTTTTTCCCTTTCCTACTCGTAGGACAAATAAGAAAGTTCGTGTGATATCGTAGGAAGAACTGAAATAAAATTCCTCCCACCACGGGCGCATTCTCCTTCCAAATTTCGCGTGAAGGGTCTAGCGTGCCGTCCTCCCAAGTGAAACGGGGAGGTAAAAAAAACGACAACCACATGTTTGTTTTAGGGTTTTTCACTATAGGTGAAATTAGACCCAATTAAAGGTATAGTTGGATTCGTGAGGTCTGGACGATCGTGTTCATGGCCTCGCAAAATATTTTTGTTGTGTTTTTGCGTATTCGTAAAATTGAAGGGGCTAATTCAAAAAAGGCGCGCGCGCGTGTGGTTTATGGATCAGATGGATTCAGTACTTTATGACTCACATGGGTATCATGCATCCTCGCTCTCCAACCACATGATCTCATCCGTTCCAGATCTGACGTCCCAGGAGCTTGAGACCATATCATGCACCCTCAGCCATGTCACACCAGATTAAAAGCTAAGTTTTCCAAATTTTTTTATTTTTTTAATTACATAAATATTTTGTTTATTTCTTTTCTGTCATTTTAATTATAATGCTTTTTATTTATTTATTTATTTTTACTTATTCTAATAAATTGGTTTTTATAATAAATTTATAATTATTTATTGTTTATCGAAAACTCGGTTTTTTTTCATAATTCCATTAATAATTGTTTTTTATTTTCAATATAAATTTTCTAATATATTTTTAATCAATTAAATAATTAGGATTAATCCAATAATTATTTAATTGATAAAATTTAATCGAACCTTCGTTTTTTTATCCTTTAAGTGGTCATGTTAAATATTAAATTTTATTTTTTTTATTTTGTCAACCCTAATTTATCCCGATAAATTAGGGTTGGCGATCTTTAATGCACTAACATTTCTCTTCTTTTTCAGGGTTAATCAGGAATCTGACGAAGGCTCGAGGCATTGGCATTTGGTTTTCCTCTGATGTTTTTTGCCTTTACTTTTCTCTCCCCTTTCCCGTAGGTGTTTATTGTAATAGCGTAGGATTTTAAATTCTGCCTTTTATTTGTTTTGCCTTAATATTAACTGTGTGGTTAGTAATCTTAGGGAGTGCAAGCCTTGAATTAACGTAGCTCACTAATTACAAGATAAATTATCTGAATTGAACCACCTGATTGTGCCACACACACACACTTTTGGGTAACCCCTCTTGTTGCCTTGTTGCCTTGTATTGTTGCCTTGTTGCCTTATTAATGTTGCCTTAATTTGTGAAAATAGTCAAGTCCCTCGATTCCGAGGATACCTAAAGCAAATGTTGCCCTTAGTTCATTCATCATCAAGTTGGTCACTTGACGTTGCCTCGGTAAGTGATGATTTCGTCCCCATTGCTAAGATATCCTCGCATGATGTCTAAGAAAAATTAATGACTATTATATCCTTCCCTTAGACCAGATGCCCTCTTCATGGCAGGGACAGTCTTATGGCGAACGATAACCTCGATGACCCTTCACATCCAATACAAGGACTTCCTACCCTCCAATGGTATGGATAGCCCTGAAAGGCTAAAAGAATATTTTTATAACTTTAGGGTAATTACCTCCTAATTGCTTGCTCTGGTTTAAATTTAATTTTACCCTTTTATCAAAAACCTTCAAAAAGGCTACACTTATTTACAAGCTAAAGTCCTTATTCAAATGTTTTTTTCTATACATTTTTAAGCTTTTGAAAACAAATGAGCTAAGCAACTAAGAGCCCATGGAAAACCATTGATACAAAGGGTGCTTTAAACTTTCTCTTTGTATAAATTACCCCCCGAACTCAAAATCTTTTTAAAAGGTCTTTTTCTGTTCTTTTAGCCTTTCTATTAAATTGGATAAAATAAAAGTCGGTGGCGACTCTTGCTCACCGCAACATTTGTTTGCTTAAATATTTAAAGTCAGTTCACCGTATTACAAAACTACCATTTCCATAGTTCATCTTCAAATTATTCAAGAAACCACTCATATCTCACCAAACACTCGTGTTTCCCGATCCCTCGAAACCAAGAAATGTGATTCCGATATGATTCTTATCTTCAATTCATTGTGAATTGAATGAATCTGAAATCAAAACAATCACACACCTCACATACACTCATATTTTCCTTCCCATGGATCCGAACCGAAGCTCTAGGTACCAAATGCTGAAGCACAATGAACAAGATGAAGATGGAAGAAGAGAGAAAAAGAGAGAAAAAAGGTAACTAATTTTGCTTAATTGAAAAACGATTACAATGAATGATTATACTCTTACAATCACAAAGAAAAATTCAAAATATACTAAACTCATATTGGGCCAAATTAATTAAAGCCTAGTAGAATGCTCAAAGCAAACTAATAGCAAATACTCTGAATGCACAATTATACTTCAACACAGTTGAAATACATTTGTTGTTATTTATTGAGAAATAAAAAAATTGCTTTTTAGTGGGAGTTTATTGAGAGAGGTTATCCAAAATTCACACATTTATTTGTTTATACTGGAGGGGTTAGAACAAATCCCTTGAAATTGAAATTTTAACTTTTTATTTTATTTTATTTTAAAAGGAATCCTTTTTTTTGTTTTCACGCATTACTCCATTTTCTCTGAATGTGTAATTACTTCAAATCCTCTATTCTCTATGAATTCATGGATATTGTGCATGGAAGCTTAAATCCACTTTATGCTTAGTTTGTTAGAATAAACACAAGGAAGGTAAATCCAAATGTTACTAGTTATTTGTTTGTATATTTAAGTATGAATTGATTATTGTTGTGCACTAATCCTTTTGTACCCTTGTCTCAAGATTCTTGTATATTTAAGGTACGGTGCTTTGTCATGGTGTTGTGTATATAAATCTTAGGAAAAATGGTGAACTCAGAAACAATTTGAGAAATATGCATCGTGGCGCAAAAAAATACCTAAGTGTATCGCACGCTCAAAATATAATACAATCGCCACCGAAGTTTATTTATTCCAAAAGAAAAGGGAAAATATCGATAAAACCCATGAAAGAAAGGGTAAGATGGTCATCGCAACCAAATTAGAATTCGGGAGTCAGTTATGCAAGGGGAATGTATTAACACCTTTCACATCTGTTGTATTCAATAATACCCATTTAGTTAGTCTTGCGAATGATTGTTAGCGTGATGTTTATTTGTGATCTTCTAATTATTACTCAAGAAAAGAGAAAGAAAACGTTTTTGGAATTTTTATTATTAAACCTGGCAAGATTTTGGTGGAAGCCAAGCATTCAAGCGGAAGCTATTACATCTATTATCTAAATACTTAGAGATTAGGATGAGTATTACACCCAACTAACCTTTTGTCGTCCGAAATATTGATGAAAAGTGTGAAACAAATCCAGATTCATTTATATATCGTGTTTTGAAGCATTTTTTTATTATGAAAAAGTTTTGAAAATAATTTGGTGTTGACCAAGGTTTATTGAATTGATTTGAGAAATTGGCTAGAGTTCGAAATGTCATACCTTAAAATTTGCCCACCCCTCATACCTTTCCAAAATGTCATTCAATTTCGAATGAGCGCAATGGTAGGTAAAGAGTGTGAATGCGGGAGGATTCGAGTTCGAATCCCACCGTCTTCTATTTTATCACTTTAATCTTTTATTATTTCTTTGTCACTTTCTACTAATTAGTTTTGATTTTTTTTATTTTATATTTTTTGAGTTCTACTTATCATTAGGAATAAGTTTATTAGTAGTTACTATTATTATTATTATTATTAGTTTTAGGTTTATTGGAAATATGTTTATATTAATTATAGTTATTATTAGGTAGATTTTAGATGCTATTATAATGCCCCATTTATTTAGAATTAAGTAATAATTGAAAATAAAATAAAAAATCATGTTGGTCCCATATAATTATTCTTGTGATATTATTTTATTTTATTTTATTTTATTCATTTAATTTCAAATAAAAAATCAAATAAAATTCTAAAAAAATTATATGATGATAGTTATTTTTTATTAATTCAAATCAAATACAAATATAATCCAAGGGCCAAGATTAAATGAAAAATATGCATGGAATAGCATGGTGTTCACATTTAGAAAGATTTTATACAAAACCTTCTTCCAATTTCCATGTTAATAATGGTTTGATTGTTTTCCAAAGAAGGAACCCTAATAAGATGATATATATTCTAAAATAATTGAGAGAGAGGGGGGGGACGAAACTTGGAATAGGGGAGGCCAAAAAGCTAGGGTTTTACACTAAAAAAAAAGGGAAGAAAAGGATTTAAAGTTGCACCACAGTTTCTCTGTGGCAAAGGCTTTAGATCTGTTCTAATGGTCTCAATCCCTTCCTGAAGACTAAAGGAGAGACGAAGAGTCAAAGACCGTGCTCAGGGGCGCTTGGAGCTTGCATATCGTACGTTGCATTCTTTACTTTTGTGATTTTCGTATTCCGCTAATATACGTATTTTAATCCGAGCTAACCATATCAATGAGTTCATGGGTGGGTATAGAACAAACATGGGCTGTTACATGCGAGTTATCATGCAAGAATGCATCTCTGCCATTGTTGCTCATGAACCTGTTGGTTGCTTCTTATTGCATCATACAAGGATTTACAAGCCAAGTGGATCATCCCAATGGATTCGCAGCCATGGAATTAGGGGGATAAGGTACTTGTGGCGTGTTTTTTATGGCTGTTTTGCATGGTCCAAATCTCCCTTCGCCGGAGAAGGCGACGGAAAATGCCCTAAGCGGTGGCTAGGGTTGTCCTGGGTGTCGCGGGGAAAAATCGTTGTCTTTTTTCTGGATGAGGCACCTGATGCCTTCTTTGGGCTCGAGTGCTCAAAAAAATGATTTTTCTTTTGTACGGACCAAACTTTTTATTGTTTCCAAAGGAGGAAAAGGAAAAAAGTTGCAATAACCTAAAAAACAGGTGCAAAGCCCAAAACTAAAAGCAATGCACAAGTGGGGGAGAGATTCCAGGTAAGAGGGTTGGTTATACGAAGGGAAGGTATTAGCACCCAACGTATCTATAGTATTCTATAGGTTTCTTTATTTTGTTTTTCATCCTTGTTATGGTGGAGGTTCTTGTGAAATAGGAGGGACCTAAGGTGTTTGTTTGATTATGCTCGCAAAGATCATCGCGATCCTCTGCATACATATCCCTTAGAGGGAATCAGAGCATCTGTAGCTCGGGGTCTACGGGTGCTAAGGTTTGAATGGTTTTTTTTTGTTTTGTTTTGCTCGCCAAGGATCGACCTTGTGCCTACGTATTCTCAAAGGGATGTTGAGAAAGTCAGAGCAATCGTAGTTCCCACTTATGCTAGTGGAAGCAAAGGAAAATAGACAAATGTCGTCTAAATGCTAGATGTATCTAATCTATATCATCACATACATCTGTTTGATTTTTGTTTGAAAATATTTTCATTATAAGCCCTGGGTTGTGCCACTTATGGCGCTTAGAATGATAAAGATGTTTTTGTTTGTTTAACCAGCCTTGTGGCAAAAACTTTAAATGAAGTCAGCCTTGTGACAAAAAGTTTTGATTAATCAGCCAGCCTTGTGGCAAAAGTTTCAATGGAGTCAGCCTTGTGACAAAAACTTTGATTAATCAGCCAGTACGGTGGCAAAACGGTTTGATTGATTAGCCAGCCTTGTGGCAAGAAAAAGTTTGATTGATTAGCCTTGTGGCAAAAAGTTTGATTGATTGATTGTTTGTGATGATATAGAAGAGATACTCCTAGCATAGAGATGATAAATGTCTAATCTCCTAGGGTATTTGATTTGGATATTTGGGATGCTTATAAGAAGCCCGTGGGTCCTTGTACGAAGCCCAAGAGGAGGCTATCCGAGGGTCCTTGCATTGTAAGCCCAAGAGGAGGCTATGGGAGGGACAATCCAGGGTCCTTGCATTGTAAGCCCAAGAGGAGGCTATGGGAGGGACAAGTCGTTTGTATAAAGCCCAAGAGGAGGCGTGGTATAGTTGGTTTGAGCTCTTAGAGCGATTTCACCGGGAAACCATACTCTATGTCCTAACCTAAACTAGGGAGATTCTTTGCACGAAGCCCAATAGGAGGCTATGGGGAACCTAGTGTTGTACTAAGTTGAACAAGCATATATAACACAAACACACATATGAACAAGTACGAAAAAATATGCACAAGTACGTGAACAAATATGAATAGTTATATGAACAGTTATATATGACAAAGTGTGTGTATATAATGGAGTTTATGAAGGAAATATACCTGTAAGCATGATCCATTTGCATACACGGGGGCTCGGGACTCATATTCGGGGAGAGGTCCACTTGAGTTTATTCAAAGCTATGTAAACAGGTATTTACAAAAGGCTTGGGACTTATACCTACATGGAGGCCCATGGTATATTTTTGGGAAGATTTAAAGAAAACCTTCATTTTTTGATTTGTTATTCAAAGTTAAAAAATAAATTGATCGAGATATGTACAAAAAGGTGTATGTACAAAAAGGTGTACAATGAAATTCCTAATTTCATGTACGGGAATGGGACTTATACCTATGTGGAGGCCCATGTTTTATTTTATAAAACATGGTTGATTGTTTTATTTACAGACGCGTCGTTTGAAAACAGTTTGAAAGTTTTGAAAGAGTTTTCTGTACAAAGAAAAACTGTAAAAAAATGAGGAAAGGGACTTATACTCTCTAATATTCGAGAGGCCCCACATCGCTTTGAAAATCAATTGATCAAATAAAAAGATTTAATCAATAGTTTCTTTTGAAATCAAAAAGAGATGGTTTATCGTTTTTGAAAAGAATTGCGATCGCTTGTTTTAAAACGATTTGAATTTGAAAGAAATCAAATTAATCAAGATAAACAAAAAGATTATGCTTAATTAACACTTAGATGATTAGGGTTTGCTCAAAAAAATATTTACAAGTAATTAAGTTTGAAAATTAAATGAAAAAACAATATTTTAAAGTATTAAAAAACACTTAAAACATGTCATTTTAAACCTATTTAAAAATGTATTAAATAAATCTTTTTTGATGATTTTTTTTGGTATTCATAAAATATGTATATTAAACAAAGAATATGCAAAAAATGAAGTGAAAATAATGAATTTTGCTTGGTTAAATTAATTGGTGAAGTTGTTAAAGAAAATGAAAGAAAATAGTGTCAAAAAAAAATGTTTTGGTCCTGCCAGGGTTTGAACCCACGCCCTCTCTCTCACAACTCAAAACACTTGCCAACTGAGTTGCGCGCGCAACTTGTTATTCATACGCTTCCATTTAATTATATTTGAAAACAAACATTTGAATTTTTCAAACCAAAAAACGCGCCAAGAACACACCTTCAACTGATTTTTGAAAATCTTTGAAACTGGATTGTTTTGATCAAGTAGATAGTCTATCTTGCTCGGTTTTGGACGAGGAACACAATGGTATCATTTAATTGCATTTATTTTCACTCTAAGATCATTGGTTTTCTGATGAACACGAAGAACCCTAATCTTATGATTCAATCTGAAATTGTGTATAATTGATGAATTGTGAAATTGATTGAGGGCTATTGATCAGTGATAGTGCAGAAACAAGATAGCAACTCAATTTTTCATTTATGATGCATGTATGTATGAGTTTGAAGTTCATAGCACTTACCTTCAAAAACGGCCAAGCTGGGATTCGAATTCTGCAATAGAGGTGTTACAGAAGTTGTTTGATGATCTGGATAGCTTCAATGGACCATATGGAAGGTGCCTGGATGCTTGGAGTGGATTGAAAACATCTGGATCAGTTGGTGGAACCCGATCTGCAGTTGCTTCAAGTATGAATCGAGCTTGGTGATTCTGAAGTTTTTGATTGATGATGAGTGTTGGGATAGTTCATATGTGATATATATGAGGTGTTGGAAGTGTTAGTTTGGACAGATATAGCTTGGTATGGATTTTGGCATGATAAGGTTCAATATATGCAAATATGGAAGTGAGGTAGTGATTTTGAGTTTTGAGGTGTTTTTGGGTGTATGAGTGATTCAAACACATCACATTTGATGTTTATGGGATGTTAGAACCTTCACCTTGCTCAGAAATTGCAAGAGATGGAAATTGCAATTCTCCCTCTTTGAAACTCATGAAACTTGTAACTTAAGAAAGAAGAGAAAAAACCTATGATTATGAGGTTTTGGTGTGAGTTTGAAGCTGATTTGAACCTCTATTTATAGGCCAAGGATTCTGAATACAAAGCTCTTGCAAGTTGATCAAGAAGTGATGATTTGGCTTAAGAGATAAAATGGAATCTTTCACATTAAATGCAAATGGTTAAAAGTGACTTAACCATGGTTATTTCTCAAGCTTCTTATCCTCTTCCATTCTGATCTCAAATCAGAAAATATCTACCAATTATTGCATCTATGCATCATTATTTGGATCATTTGGCAAATTGGTTCATAACTTAGTGAAAATGGCATGTAATTTCAAGTGAAAAGTTCACTAATGTCAAAATTCAAAACCATGGCTACACTCCATATTTTTTCATGCTCTTAGATATTTTGGAAAGCTCATATTACACACTTCAAAACCCTAGTTGAAAGTTTCTTCAAGATCCTTAAGGAAGTGGGTGAAAAAGATCCATGAACTTTGAAGAAAGTGAGATTTTAAGTGCATTTTTCAAAAGATGCCAACTTTGAAGCTCCATATCTCTTAAATGGTTGATCTTTTGGAAAACAATTATATGTGACAAAGTTGTTCATTGGATCAAAATCTACAACTTTCATGTTGGAAGTTTTTTTCAGTTTGTAGGTGAAATTTTGAGTTATTCCCTTCCAAAGTTTGGAAAAAACCATGAAAAACACTTAGAAATTTTTCTAAGTATGGAAAGTCAAACTTTTGACTTTTTGATTCTTGATTGATTTTCTTGATTTTTCTTGATCAAATGACTTCATATATCATATATTGATGATTCAAAACTTCAAAAGTCATGTTTGACCAAAATTCTCCAAAAGTTAATGGTGATCTTGTACAGTTGACTTTTTCAAACGAATCGCGTTTCTGGAGATTTCAAATGAAACAGGCTATCCTCACCAAATGGATGGTATGAATGAATCATATTGAAGCATTAGAGTGTATTGAGCCATGGTTTGAGTTGTGACACCATGTCCTGATTAAAAAGTCAGTTGTTCAGTGAATTAGGTCAAAAACCCTAATTGTCGACCTGATGAAATTGATGATTGTGGATCTTGAATTGAGATGCAATTTCCATTGGATATTGTTATAGGGATTATTTGAGGATGATTGAAACCTTTGATTGACTTCCTGGGGATTTTTAGGGTTTCCCAAATGTGATCCCTGATTTTAGTCCCTAATAGTTCAAAAACCCTAATCTGATGATTTGAAATTTCACTGTTGATCAATCCTTGTATAGGAGATGTTATGAACCAATGGATTAGGTCAAAATGATGCACTTGGGGTCTTGAGGTCATGTCCCAAGTCATTAGGTCAAATTCTGAGCAAAAGTCAGGAGTATGCTATCTTCAGTCAAAACCCTAATCTGGTTGATTTAGAGCCTTTGAGCTTGTTGAAATAAATCTCTGAGGACCAAATGTTGATTGTTGATGAAGATGATGAAGGGAGAACAAAACCCTAATTGATTGTTACTTGTACTGATGAGTGACTTCCTGATTAAACCCTGCTGAGTCACAAGTAGCAAACACAAGCTATGCAATTTGTTAGAGATGCAAATGATGTATATGCAATGATATGAGGTGGTATCTTAGGTCAAAAATTGGGGTATGACAGATGCCCCTATTTAAGTTTCTTCAACCTGAGACATGAAGATTGAAAATCTTCGTTTTGATAGGGTGGAAGAGACTTAAATATCAGAAGACGCGAATTTTGGACCTAAGATACCAAAATTGCGAATGATGCATGGATATCTTTACCGAGGGATATCAATCTGACTCCACTGGGGACAAGAGATCGGGAAGGATGTCTCAATCTGTTTTAGGAAGAGAATCCGTTTGTTCCTTTTTTTTTTGGGAAAGCAAGTGTATGCTTCACCGGGGAATGATAGCTTTGTAAGAAAAGCTTACCTATCGACATTACCGACTATCAGCACGGGGATAGACTTGTTTAATAATGCGAAGGTGAAAGGTGTGAAACCGTATTACCGACTATCAGCATTGTGATAGACTTGACAAGGTAAAAAGAGTTTCAAAGGTTCGGTTAATATTACCGACTATCAGCCTTGTGATAGACATGTTAAATAATATAACCAGAACAAAAAGGTTACCGACTACCAGCCTCGTGATAGTGGTTTTGAAGACATGATCAATTATCAGCCGAGTGATAAAATGATCCTGGAGACTTTGTTAGGGAAATTACTGGATATTCAGCCTTGTGAACAGTAATAAGGCCCTGATTGTCAGATGGTCTTCATGATTGATTTCCTAGAGAGGAAAAATCTTTTGAAAGAGACATAAGCTGCTCAGATGATGAGGCTATTGCTTATGGTTTGTTTTTCTCGACTCTATTTGAGGAATCGGAATTTGAATCTGGTAAAGACAAGGTTCTAACCAAGAATGAATTGGAAAGAGACAGTCAAACAAGACTTTGTACCCATGAGGAATGAACTCAACTGGGGATTTTCTCCTTCGTTTTGAGAGGAGAAACTGAAGCAACCTTCCTCCACGAGGAATGATCTCAGTGGGGAACTGGAGAAAGAAGATGTTATTTCTGCTTATGGGTGACAACCTACTGGAGAGATGACACGCCCATACCTTTTTTCTTTTTTCTCTCTTTTTTTTTTTCTTTTTTTTTGGGATAGATATATCCTGAACGAGTAATTTCGAAGAAAACATTGAAAAATGCAAGAATGCATAAATGATGCAAATATGTATGAATGATGAATGTCATGAATGTCGCATGCATGCTAACGATACTGACAGACAAAGGAGTATATACTGGAGAAGAATCGACGTCGCAATACAACCAGATACTTGGAAAATGTTCTTCAACACGGTGTAGATAACACGGGTGATGAAAGGTGCTGCATGTTTTAAACTTCTCTGGGGAAGATAAGCATTTTTTCATTGAGATGGAAGAACCTTTTCACTGGAGATGGAAAATCTTCACCACTGGGGATAAAAAATCCTCTTCCACTGGGGATAGAAGAGCTTCTTCACTGGAGATAGAAGAGCTTCTTGTCATAATCTTTGATTCGTCCTATGGAGATAGCTGTTGATGTTCCTTCTGTTGTTCACAACTCAAAGGAAAGTTTCGCTTTTATTTTGAAAAAGTGAAGTAAATTCATTTAAAACTCTTTTTCATTTTTTTCAAAAGTGAATAACACAATTAAAGCGTCATTTTGTAAGCTAAAAGAAATCAAGAATTGCAAACAAATGGGCACAAGGCTCAAATTTATTTAATAGGATGGAAATCAGCTAAAGGCGTGATTCCATGGAGTATTTACAAAAGTTGGAAATGGTAATTATGCGGAAAAGGCTACATTGAAAGCAATAACCATTATTCCCTAACAACTTTGAGTTCCAACTGTGCTTGTCGCTTCAGATTGGGGATGATTTGATTGAAGATCCTTGGATGAAAAAGACTCCTCAGGTGACGAAGTACGGACTGATGCAGTTACTTTGTCATAAATCCTTAATTTTTGCCTAGATTGCCCTTTCAGGTTTTCAATCTACCAGGATGAATTTTTCTGTTTATTGTCTCTAATTTTTGCCTGGACCGCCCTTTCGGGTTTTTAGTCCACCGAGACGCTCATTTTTGCCTAAGTCGCCCTTTGCGGGTTTTCGACTTACCGAGCTGTTCTTTTGTTCTTTTTTAGACAAAGTATTTCTTGACTACGTCAGCATTGACAGGATGTGGGAGTTCATCACCATCCATGGTTGTAAGAGTCATGGCGCCGCCAGAAAATGTTCTTTTGACAACATACGGGCCTTCATAATTAGGAGACCACTTGCCCCTAGAATCTGGTTGAAAAGACAAGATCTTTTTAAGCACGAGGTCGCCTTCTCAAAATTCACGAGGTCGAACCTTTTTGTTGAAAGCTTGTTTCATCCTTGCCTGGTATAACTGTCCATGGCATAGAGCAGTCATACGCTTTTCTTCGATTAAATTCAACTGATCGTATCTGCTTTGACACCATTCAGCCTCTGATAACTTAGTCTCCATGAGGACTCTCATTGATGGGATTTCAACTTCTACGGGGAGCACAGCTTCCATGCCGTATACTAGAGAAAAGGGAGTTGCCCTAGTTGAAGTACGCACTGAAGTACGGTACCCATGTAAAGCAAATGGCAGCATTTCATGCCAGTCTTTGTAAGTGACGACCATTTTCTGGACGATCTTCTTAATGTTCTTGTTGGCGGCTTCGACGGCGCCATTCATTTTTGGTCTGTAAGGAGAAGAGTTATGATGCTCAATCTTGAATTCCTCACACAATTCTTTCATCATCTTGTTGTTCAAATTTGAACCATTGTCAGTAATGATCTTGCTGGGAATACCATATCGGCAAATGATGTTATTCTTGATAAACCTCACAACCACTTGTCTTGTAACATTGGCGTAAGATGCTGCTTCGACCCATTTTGTGAAGTAATCAATTGCTACCAAGATGAAACGATGACCGTTTGAAGCTTTCGGTTCGATCATTCCAATCATGTCGATACTCCACATGGAGAAAGGCCACGGAGATGAGAGAACGTTGAGTAGAGTCGGTGGCACATGGATCTTATCTGCGTAGATCTGGCACTTGTGACATCTTTTCACGTGTTTATAACAGTCTGATTCCATTGTCAACCAATAGTATCCTGCTCTTAAGATCTTTTTGGACATTGCATGCCCATTTGAATGAGTTCCAAAGGACCCTTCATGCACTTCATGCATTAACATGTCTGCTTCGTGTCTGTCCACGCATCTGAGCAAAACCATGTCGAAGTTTCTTTTGTATAGCACATCTCCATTCAGGAAGAAACTGCCAGAAAGCCTCCTTAGAGTTTTCTTATCTTTGTTTGATGCCCCAAGCGGGTACTCTTGAGTTTGAAGGAAGCGTTTGATGTCGTGGAACCACGGTTTATCATCGATGACTGCTTCAGTTGCAAACACATAGGCAGGCCTTTCAAGGCGTGTAATTCTGACTTTGGGCATATCATTCCAATGACTGACTTTGAACATGGAAGATAGAGTAGCCAAGGCGTCTGCCATTCGATTCTGATCTCGAGGTATATGATGCAATTCAACCTTGTTGAAGAAAGTCAACAGACGTCTTGCATAATCTCTGTAAGGAATCAAGCCAGGGTGGTAAGTTTCCCATTTGTCTTTGATTTGGTTGATCACGAGGGCTGAATCTCCATATATGTCGAGGATCTTGATCCTTAAGTCAATGGCTTCTTCGAGACCCATGATACAAGCTTCATATTCTGCGATGTTGTTGGTACAATCAAACAGTAGTCTGGCAGAGAACGGGATATGAGTACCCTTGGGAGTGATGATGATTGCCCCAATTCCATTGCCAAAAGCGTTTACTGCTCCATCAAAAATTAGGCCCCATCTTGATCCAGGCTCAGGACCTTCTTCAGGTAATGGTTCGTCATAATCTTTCATCTTCAAGTACAAGACATCTTCATCAGGAAAGTCAAACTTGAGAGATTGATATTCATTAATTGGTTGATGCGCCAAATGATCGGCGAGAATGCTTCCTTTGACCGCTTTTTGAGCATGGTATTCAATGTCATATTCAGATAACAGCATTTGCCATCGGGCAATCCTTCCTGTTAAGGCGGGCTTTTCAAAGACATACTTGATCGGATCCATTTTGGAGATTAACCAAGTAGTATTGTTGATCATGTATTGGCGGAGATGTTTTGAAGCCCAGGCCAAAGCACAACATGTTTTTTCGAGCATGGAGTAACGAGACTCACAGTCTGTGAATTTCTTACTCAGGTAATAGATGGCATGCTCCTTCTTACCGGTTTCATCTTGCTGTCCAAGCATACAGCCCATGGATTCTTCCAACACAGTAAGGTACATGATTAGTGGTCTTCCTTCAACTGGAGGAATCAATATTGGTGGCTCTAACAGGTATTCCTTGATACTGTCGAACGCTTTCTGGCAATCTTCAGTCCATACAACCCCTTGATCTTTGCGAAGAAGCTTGAAAATTGGCCCACAAGTAGCAGTCATTTGAGAGATAAATCTGGAGATATAGTTCAATCGTCCGAGAAATCCTCTTACTTGCTTTTCAGTCTTTGGTGCAGGCATCTCTTGAATAGCTCTGACTTTGTCGGGATCCACTTCAATACCTCTTTGGCTGACAATGAAACCCAAGAGTTTTCCAGATCTAACCCCAAAAGTACATTTGTTAGGATTCAAGCGAAGCTGATATTTCCTCAATCGTTGAAACAACTTCAAAAGGTATTCAATATGTTCTTCTTCTGTGCTGGACTTGGCTATCATGTCGTCCACATAAACTTCAATTTCTTTATGCATCATGTCATGAAAGAGAGTAGTCATTGCCCTTTGGTAAGTTGCGCCTGCATTCTTTAATCCAAACGGCATCACTTTGTAGCAAAATGTACCCCATGGGGTGATGAAAGATGTCTTCTCCATGTCTTCAGGAGCCATCTTAATCCGATTATAACCGGAGAATCCGTCCATGAAGGAAAAGACGTTGAACTTAGCGGTGTTATCAACCAGCATGTCGATATGCGGTAATGGAAAGTCATCTTTTGGACTGGCCTTGTTCAAGTCACGGTAGTCAACACACATTCTGACTTTGCCATCTTTCTTCGGAACTGGCACTATGTTGGCCAACCATTGAGGATACTCAGAGGTGACAAGAAAACCTGCGTCGAGTTGTTTTTGAACTTCCACTTTGATCTTGTTAGCCATATCAGGGTGAGTCCTTCGCAATTTCTGCTTTACTGGCGGACATTCTGGCTTCAATGGCAAGTAATGCTGAACAATATTGGTATCCAACCCAGGCATGTCTTGGTAGGACCAGGCAAACACGTCAACATATTCTTTGAGAAGGTCTGTCAACTTACTCTTGATATCAGCATCAAGCAGCGATCCAATGGTCACTTCTTTTTTGTCTTCTTCAGAACCCAAGTTGATCTTTTCTAAAGGCTCTTTGTGAGGCAGAATGGCTCTTTCCTCGTGCTTAAGTAATCGAGAGATCTCGTCCGGGATCTCCTCTTCTTCCTCTTCTTTGGCTTCGAACACAGGAAACTCAAAGTTGGGAGAGGGCATAGGGTTATCGCATTCAATGGGTTTATCAATAGTAAATCTGCACATGTGATTTATATTTATTTCAGAAAATTTATGAATGCAGGAGTGTATGCAGATTTTTTTTTTTTTTTTGAAAAAGTTTTTTTTTTTTTATATTTTGGTTTTTTAGGATTACCATTTCCAGAAAAAAGGCAAAAATAAAACATATAATGTAGGGAATTCAAAATGACACTTTATTTATGATTCATCTTTGAAACAAAGCCCTAAACACAAACTCATTCGTCTTGGGCAGGACGAAGAGAGAAACTTTTAAAACAAAGCCCTATACACAAAGTTATTTGGGCGGAACATTTAAAAGCAAAGCCCTATGAAACATCTCTCTGCTTTGGGCTAGGCAGGAGGTCAAAATAACAGCGAGGTGATTACTTTGAGCGGCGAACAACATTCGGAACGTCGACAGCTTTCCAGTAGCAACGAACTCCTCTGTGTATTAGGTATTCAGGGAAATTCTCCTCAGAATTATCTTCAGTATTGACATTGACCGCTGGTCGAGCAGGATTTGAAGGTCCTGGTTTGTCACCCTTGTTCTTTGTAGAGTTGAAACGGTCTTCTTCTACTTCTTGAAGAGCATAAGACGAGTCACAGTCTTCAGAATTTTCAGGATGTATTTCCCAGTCTCCAGGACGAAGAGACTCATTGTCAGCGACACTTTCCGAGTCAGTTGCAGGGCCATCTTCCCCTTCATCTTCAAAAATGGCATTTATGTGATAATAACCATCTTCAGGATTGTAAACTTTGGTAGATGCATTGAAGCTGAAACCTTCAGTAATTTCAGGCTGCTGAGAAAATTGACAGGGCTGATAAGCCTCTTCTGGTTGACTATTATATTCAAAGGAATCTCCCCATCCAGTTGGTTGGATATCTTCAATCGCAATCTTTGAACTTTCAGGTGCAGTGTATTTCACCATATAATCAAATTTGCCACTTGGTTGTCCCAAGGTGTCCCAGATTTCTGCAGGAATAGGCTCAATTTATTTGCCTTTAGTTTTCTCATATGGTTCTTCCTGAGATATATATCCCGAGTCATTGAGATAACATTTCCATTCTTCTTCAGGATCAGGTAGACCTTCTTCGATGCATTCTTCGATAAGGACATTAACCTCTTGAGGAATCGGGTTAAGGAATCCCCCACTAATGAATGTTTCTTTGATCGGACGAAGGGTTTCATCATTCTTGGTGCAGTTTGAGAATGTTGGTGAACATCCGAGACCTGCTCTAGTTTCATTCTTGGTAGGGATCACAACTTGCCCCCAGCCAGTGGTAGTTCCATCTTTTACTACTTTCACTGCCTCTTTGTAAGAAGAGATTGATGCTTTCTTTTTGGAAGGTGGTTCGTCTTCTAAAGAGAGACCTTGGAACTGAGTTCCTTCCACATCATCAGCACTGATGAAAGAGAAATTGGACAAATGGCTCACCATCAAGGCTTGTTCTCCACTTATTGTTACCAATTTTCCATTTGTTACAAATTTTAACTTTTGATGGAGCGTAGAAGTTACTGCCCCTGCTTCATGGATCCATGGTCGTCCTAACAGACAGCTATAAGCAGCTTGAATATCCATGACCTGGAAAGTGATTTGAAATGTATGTGGACCAATTGTCATGGGAAGGTTGACTTCGCCGATAACAGATTTTCGCGATCCATCAAATGCTTTGACAACTACACCACTAAACTTCATAGGCATCCCTTGGTAAGATAAACGAGCAAGAGTCGTCTTCGGCATTACATTCAAGGAAGATCCGGTGTCTACCAACACATTGGACAAAGAGTCTGACTGACAGTTCATAGAAATGTGCAGAGCAAGATTGTGATTTCTTCCTTCCTCGGGGAGTTCTTCATCACAGAAGCTTAAATTGTTGCAAGCTGTTATGTTGGCTATTATCCCATCAAAGTGGTCAACAGTCACATCATGATCTACAAAAGCTTGATCCAAGACCTTCATCAGGGCTTCCCTGTGGGCTTCTGAGTTTAAAAGCAATGAAAGTATTGAGATCTTTGAAGGAGTCTGCATAAGTTGATCCACAATCTTGTACTCACTTCTTTTGATAAGCTTCAAAATTTCATCAAAGTCAGGATTGACATTGGTTCCACTGGATTGACCAACATCAATGTTTGTATTACTGACAGGAGTTTCCTCAGGATTCCCCACTGGTGTAACAACAGGATTTTGTCCGGCTGCAGGAGCAACAGGCTGCTTTGGAGGTAGTGGAGTATACACACGTCCACTTCTTGTTACTCGACTCACATCAGCAATGTTTACGACAGATGAAAGAGTAGGCAAAGGAACTTCTTGTCCATTCTTTATCATTGTTGCATTGTAGTTGTAGGGAACTGCCTTGTCAGAGTCATAAGGAACAGGTCCAGGTAGACAAATGATCAGAGGAGCAATAGGAACCTTTGGCTTGTTGTAGGTAACTTCTATGCGCTCGGGCATGTTGAAATGAGGAACGATGACATTAACTGTAGGCATTTCCGAGTTGATATCTGAGACTAAAAGCTCATGCTGATAACATCCTATCATGTTAACTTCATTTTCATCCCTATTTCGGTAGATCTGAATAGTACCATTATCCAACAGTACTTGGAGATCTCTTCTCACAATTGAACATCCGTGAGGATCCACACAACATATTCTACAGGAACCATATTGATGCTGGCGAAAACTCGGCCCCCGACAAAGAGTGGCGTGCATTTGTACCAAATCTGCTCTTGAGTAATTGATATTATAGACTCGGTATGGACCAGGACATCCGTACACCATGTTTACAACATGCCCTCCATGATTGGGTAGCGGATTTGCTTGCACATTAGGATTCAAATTTCTGAATGAGAGGAGATTAGATCTAACCAACCTCTGAACTTCATATTTCAAAGCTATGCAATGCTCAAGGTCATGGCCAGGTGCTCCTTGATGATAAGGGCATGAGACCTCAGCTTTGTACCACCATGGAAGTTTCTCAGGTACTGGTGGTGGTGCTCTAGTTTGAACGAGACCCTTTTCAATCAAAGCTGGGTACAACTCTGTGTAGGTCATTGGAATTGGATCAAACTGTGGAGCTCTTTGCACACGTTTCTGATTATTGTTGAACTGCTGAGCCTGTTGTCGAGGCTGTTGTTGTTGAAACTGCGGGGTAAATCCCGGATTTGGTGCTGTGTTAACGACTGGCGCGATAGCAGCAATCTGTTGTTGACGATTGATGTTTCCTCTTGGCTTTCCTTGGGATACCATGTCAACACTTTGTTCTTTCTTCTTTTGGAAACCACTTCCGAACTTTTTGGTTCCGCTTGAAGATCCACCTTCTTTAGTTAGACGTCCTGTTCGGACTCCTTCCTCTAGACGCATCCCCATGTTTACCATTTCGGTGAAATCACTTGGAGCACTAGCAATCATGCGTTCATAATAAAATGGACTGAGAGTATTCAAGAAGATCTTTGTCATCTCTTTCTCTTTCAACGGTGGATTAATCTGAGCAGCAGTTTCTCTCCATCGTTGGGCATAGTCTTTGAATGCTTCATGATCTTTCTGAGCCATGGATCGAAGCTGATCTCTGTCTGGAGCCATATCCGAGTTGTATTTGTATTGTCGGACAATGGCCTCACCTAGGTCATTGAAAGTCCGAATATTGGTGCTATCCAAACCTGTGTACCACTTCAGTGCGGCACCAGTCAAACTGTCTTGAAAGTAATGGATGAGCAACTGATGATTATCTGCATAAGTAGACATCTTTCTGGCATACATCACAAGATGGCTTTGTGGACAAGAACTACCTTTGTACTTCTCAAAGTCAGGGACCTTGAATTTGGCAGGTATTTGTACACTGGGAACCAAACATAGCTCCTGGGCATTCTTTCCAAACAGATCTTTGCCACGAATAGCCTTGACTTCCAGTTGAATCTTGTTGAACTGTTCTTGGAGATCTTCCACAAGATTACGCTGATTTGTGCTATCACCTTGATCATGATAAATCTCATTGCCATCATAAGGAACAGTGTGAACCATAGGGGTCAGAACTGTCATAGTGGGTTGAGAAAGTGTCATAGTGATTTGGGAAAAGGTTACCCTTGAATGTGGAATAAATGCTGAACCTTGTGCGGCAGGCGCTTCAGTTGTAGCTGTTTGAACCCCAGAGAAATTATGGCGGAAATCTGTACCAAAGCTGAAAGGCGTGCCCCAACCTTCTGGTATGGAGAAAGATGGAATACCGAATGCAACTGTAGAAACTGGAGTAGTGACTTCAGATGTTACCGCTGCTTGACTGTTGGGTGGCGGCTGCTGATTCTGTGCGGCCATTAAAGAGTCAACCAGAGTAGTGAGACTTTCCAACTTTTCCTGAAGGGTGGTCACTGTACCACGGAGCTCAATATTCTCTTGTTCAGAATGTTCCATTACTCTTCTTCTGCTTGAACGAGTATTGTATCTGTGATCTGATTGCGAGCGCGGTCGAGAAACTTTGAGACGCGACAGCTTGACGATCTATTGGAGAAAGATCCAATAGATGAGACTCTATACAACAGACTCGATATGCAGAATGATGCATGCAAAAAGAAATTTATGATTTTTCCAAACATTTTAAGGATTATTTCCTTGCAAACATTTGAACACAAACTATTCTTTTATTGAAATAATGGGAAAATGTTACAACATTGGAGCGTAGCTCCTTACAGAAGCAAATGATAAATGAAAATCTAAACAAATCCTAAGCATCTTCATCAGACGAAGAACCGAATGCATTATGCAGCTTGAGCTTCATGATTTCTTTCCCATAGTGAGCTTTCAACTCGGCCTTTTCAGCCCTCAGCTTGTCAACAACATTCTTCCAATTGTCAGGCATTGGAGCGTTGCTTGTCGAGGCTTCAAGATTTTTCTTGCTTTCTTTGATGTATCTTCTGATTGCGGCGTCTTTCCGACGAATCTTCTCATCTTTACTCATGAGCCAACCATCTTGATAATAGAGAGTTTCTTCGTGATCTTTCACTCTTTTCTTCAACTTTCTATTTTCCTCATCAGTTTTACGAAACTTTTCTTCCCAAGAGTCCTTTTCTAACCTCATCTTGGCTAAAATCTCCTGGTACTCTTCCACAGTGTTAATGGGAACATTGGGTAGTTGAGACACTGCAGGGAACATGGGTTTTTCATAATCATAAGGCATTTGAAACTCCTTTGCTCTTTTCTTTACCCAGCAGGTGTAGGCGTTCGTAGCAATGCAGTTCCTTATCTCACCTTTTCCTTTCCATCGGACGTCGTACCAAGCTCTCACCATTCTTGTTTTCAACCCTTGAGGATCCTCCCCTTCTTGGTAGAAGTAGCTTTCCACTGCGAGACCAACAGGTTTAACTGAATTTGCATACCCGAGTTGTCGTCGGGCTAGGACTGGATTGTAGTTAATTCCTCCTTGTGTACCAATGAGGGGTACGTTGGCGAATTCTCCACAACTATCAATAATTTCTGTGCCGCAACGAGCCAGAGTATACCAATGGATATCATTATTAGTAAGGGACATAAGTCTTCGAGGCCAATGCAAACCTTCTCGGTTTTCCGTGAAAATAGGAGACTTAGGTAAGTGTGAAACAATCCATTTGTACAAAAGAGGTGCACAACATACAATGATTCCACCACCTTGGCGATTTTTGTGATGAATAGAGAAATACATGTCACCAAGCAAAGTCGGAACAGGATTTCCATTCAGAAAGATTTTTATGGCGTTGATATCAACAAAGTCGTTGATGTTGGGAAATAGAACCAACCCATAGATGAGCAAGGCTAATACAGCTTCAAATGCTATCATGCTACCAGTTTCAATGAAATCAAAGGCTTTCTTTATTAGAAACTGCGAAGTCAAACCCGGAAGGTTTCCTTTGGTAGTCCAATTGCTTTCTATTTCAGATTTCTTCAAGTGGGTACCTGCTGCAATGGCTGGTGACTTAGGAATGGCTTCCAAACCATTGAAAGGTATTTTGTCAGACACAGGAATACCCAAAAGATTGGCATATTCTTCCAAGGTTGGTACCAACTGATAGTCTGGAAAGGTGAAACACCGGTAGACGGGATCATAGAACTGAACCAGAGTTTTGAGAAGTCCTTCATCAACATGAGTGTTCAAGATAGGCAAAAGCTTTCCATGGCTTTTCCTAAAATCGGAAGGATCTTGTACAAAAGATGCTAACTCTTTCAGTCTTTCCACATTAGGCGCTTTGAAACCGTACTTCTTGGTATGCCTTTTTACCCACTCCATAACTTAATCCTATAATGTTTGCAAGGAAAATTCTCTAAATTTTTTTGGAAAAATCATGTTTTTTATGGAAAAAGATGGGTTTTTTAATGAATGTATGAATGTATGGATGCATGGATGCCACATATTCAAACATGGTAAGGCAAACATGATAATGCAAACATGGTAGTTCAAACATAGTTCTACAAACATGGTAATTCAAACATAGTACACACAGGTTCAAAGGTCCAGCGTCACGAGCATGAGGTCAGAGAACCAAACATGGATAGTACTAGGGTTTATCACCTGCAAAACATGTTCTACTGATACGTCAGAGTCTACATTTTTCTTTCGGATATTACCGGCTTGCACAACTGAACTTGTGAGCCAACAATATTCTCAAGAAAAACTCGTCTGAGTGTGGTTCTCCGCATGACAACTAATCCAAGTCTACACCTGAATAGTTTCTGCACCACAACCTAATAAGGCCAGGATGGGTTGGGGTTCTACAGCCAACTCAGCTTCTACAGTTCAATGAAAGCAATAATGTCTTCGCAACTGAACTTGCTAAACATATACTACCAACAAGGAACCTCCACTGAGCGGAAGGATTCTCATGCTGACTTTTTAAGGACTGAACTCCTTGTATGCCATACATGACTATACCCTCCACCTAATTCTTATGTGTACTTAATCCGGGTTAGAATTTGTCCATAATGTATCACTTGTAACAGAATCACAGAAGTAACAGAACCAAGGAACCACACATGTAACAAGAACTAAAATAAAAACAAAATAAATAGAAATAACCCTTTCTTTGGAAACAATAAAAAGTTTCGTCCCCAGTGAAGTCGCCATTTTTCTGTCGCGGGGAAAAATCGTTGTCTTTTTTCTGGATGAGACACCTGATGCCTTCTTTGGGCTCGAGTGCTCAAAAAAATGATTTTTCTTTTGTACGGACCAAACTTTTTATTGTTTCCAAAGGAGGAAAAGGAAAAAAGTTGCAATAACCTAAAAAACAGGTGCAAAGCCCAAAACTAAAAGCAATGCACAAGTGGGGGAGAGATTCCAGGTAAGAGGGTTGGTTATACGAAGGGAAGGTATTAGCACCCAACGTATCTATAGTATTCTATAGGTTTCTTTATTTTGTTTTTCATCCTTGTTATGGTGGAGGTTCTTGTGAAATAGGAGGGACCTAAGGTGTTTGTTTGATTATGCTCGCAAAGATCATCGCGATCCTCTGCATACATATCCCTTAGAGGGAATCAGAGCATCTGTAGCTCGGGGTCTACGGGTGCTAAGGTTTGAATGGTTTTTTTTTGTTTTGTTTTGCTCGCCAAGGATCGACCTTGTGCCTACGTATTCTCAAAGGGATGTTGAGAAAGTCAGAGCAATCGTAGTTCCCACTTATGCTAGTGGAAGCAAAGGAAAATAGACAAATGTTGTCTAAATGCTAGATGTATCTAATCTATATCATCACATACATCTGTTTGATTTTTGTTTGAAAATCTTTTCATTATAAGCCCTGGGCTGTGCCACTTATGGCGCTTAGAATGATAAAGATGTTTTTGTTTGTTTAACCAGCCTTGTGGCAAAAACTTTCAATGAAGTCAGCCTTGTGACAAAAAGTTTTGATTAATCAGCCAGCCTTGTGGCAAAAGTTTCAATGGAGTCAGCCTTGTGACAAAAACTTTGATTAATCAGCCAGTACGGTGGCAAAACGGTTTGATTGATTAGCCAGCCTTGTGGCAAGAAAAAGTTTGATTGATTAGCCTTGTGGCAAAAAGTTTGATTGATTGATTGTTTGTGATGATATAGAAGAGATACTCCTAGCATAGAGATGATAAATGTCTAATCTCCTAGGGTATTTGATTTGGATATTTGGGATGCTTATAAGAAGCCCGTGGGTCCTTGTACGAAGCCCAAGAGGAGGCTATCCGAGGGTCCTTGCATTGTAAGCCCAAGAGGAGGCTATGGGAGGGACAATCCAGGGTCCTTGCATTGTAAGCCCAAGAGGAGGCTATGGGAGGGACAAGTCGTTTGTATAAAGCCCAAGAGGAGGCGTGGTATAGTTGGTTTGAGCTCTTAGAGCGATTTCACCGGGAAACCATACTCTATGTCCTAACCTAAACTAGGGAGATTCTTTGCACGAAGCCCAATAGGAGGCTATGGGGAACCTAGTGTTGTACTAAGTTGAACAAGCATATATAACACAAACACACATATGAACAAGTACGAACAAATATGCACAAGTACGTGAACAAATATGAATAGTTATATGAACAGTTATATATGACAAAGTGTGTGTATATAATGGAGTTTATGAAGGAAATATACCTGTAAGCATGATCCATTTGCATACACGGGGGCTCGGGACTCATATTCGGGGAGAGGTCCACTTGAGTTTATTCAAAGCTATGTAAACAGGTATTTACAAAAGGCTTGGGACTTATACCTACATGGAGGCCCATGGTATATTTTTGGGAAGATTTAAAGAAAACCTTCATTTTTTGATTTGTTATTCAAAGTTAAAAAATAAATTGATCGAGATATGTACAAAAAGGTGTATGTACAAAAAGGTGTACAATGAAATTCCTAATTTCATGTACGGGAATGGGACTTATACCTATGTGGAGGCCCATGTTTTATTTTATAAAACATGGTTGATTGTTTTACTTACAGACGCGTCGTTTGAAAACAGTTTGAATGTTTTGAAAGAGTTTTCTGTACAAAGAAAAACTGTAAAAAAATGAGGAAATGGACTTATACTCTCTAATATTCGAGAGGCCCCACATCGCTTTGAAAATCAATTGATCAAATAAAAAGATTTAATCAATAGTTTCTTTTGAAATCAAAAAGAGATGGTTTATCGTTTTTGAAAAGAATTGTGATCGCTTGTTTTAAAACGATTTGAATTTGAAAGAAATCAAATTAATCAAGATAAACAAAAAGATTATGCTTAATTAACACTTAGATGATTAGGGTTTGCTCAAAAAAATATTTACAAGTAATTAAGTTTGAAAATTAAATGAAAAAACAATATTTTAAAGTATTAAAAAACACTTAAAACATGTCATTTTAAACCTATTTAAAAATGTATTAAATAAATATTTTTTGATGATTTTTTTTGGTATTCATAAAATATGTATATTAAACAAAGAATATGCAAAAAATGAAGTGAAAATAATGAATTTTGATAGGTTAAATTAATTGGTGAAGTTGTTAAAGAAAATGAAAGAAAATAGTGTCAAAAAAAAATGTTTTGGTCCTGCCAGGGTTTGAACCCACGCCCTCTCTCTCACAACTCAAAACATTTGCCAACTGAGTTGCGCGCGCAGCTTGTTATTCATACGCTTCCATTTAATTATATTTGAAAACAAACATTTGAATTTTTCAAACCAAAAAACGCGCCAAGAACACACCTTCAACTGATTTTTGAAAATCTTTGAAACTGGATTGTTTTGATCAAGTAGATAGTCTATCTTGCCCGGTTTTGGACGAGGAACACAATGGTATCATTTAATTGCATTTATTTTCACTCTAAGATCATTGGTTTTCTGATGAACACGAAGAACCCTAATCTTATGATTCAATCTGAAATTGTGTATAATTGATGAATTGTGAAATTGATTGAGGGCTATTGATCAGTGATACTGCAGAAACAAGATAGCAACTCAATTTTTCATTTATGATGCATGTATGTATGAGTTTGAAGTTCATAGCACTTACCTTCAAAAACGGCCAAGCTGGGATTCGAATTCTGCAATAGAGGTGTTACAGAAGTTGTTTGATGATCTGGATAGCTTCAATGGACCATATGGAAGGTGTCTGGATGCTTGGAGTGGATTGAAAACATCTGGATCAGTTGGTGGAACCCGATCTGCAGTTGCTTCAAGTATGAATCGAGCTTGGTGATTCTAAAGTTTTTGATTGATGATGAGTGTTGGGATAGTTCATATGTGATATATATGAGGTGTTGGAAGTGTTAGTTTGGACAGATATAGCTTGGTATGGATTTTGGCATGATAAGGTTCAATATATGCAAATATGGAAGTGAGGTAGTGATTTTGAGTTTTGAGGTGTTTTTGGGTGTATGAGTGATTCAAACACATCACATTTGATGTTTATGGGATGTTAGAACCTTCACCTTGCTCAGAAATTGCAAGAGATGGAAATTGCAATTCTCCCTCTTTGAAACTCATGAAACTTGTAACTTAAGAAAGAAGAGAGAAAACCTATGATTATGAGGTTTTGTTGTGAGTTTGAAGCTGATTTGACCCTCTATTTATAGGCCAAGGATTCTGAATACAAAGCTCTTGCAAGTTGATCAAGAAGTGATGATTTGGCTTAAGAGATAAAATGGAATCTTTCACATTAAACGCAAATGGTTAAAAGTGACTTAACCATGGTTATTTCTCAAGCTTCTTATCCTCTTCCATTCTGATCTCAAATCAGAAAATATCTACCAATTATTGCATCTATGCATCATTATTTGGATCATTTGGCAAATTGGTTCATAACTTAGTGAAAATGGCATGTAATTTCAAGTGAAAAGTTCACTAATGTCAAAATTCAAAACCATGGCTACACTCCATATTTTTTCATGCTCTTGGACATTTTGGAAAGCTCATATTACACACTTCAAAACCCTAGTTGAAAGTTTCTTCAAGATCCTTAAGGAAGTGGGTGAAAAAGATCCATGAACTTTGAAGAAAGTGAGATTTTAAGTGCATTTTTCAAAAGATGCCAACTTTGAAGCTCCATATCTCTTAAATGGTTGATCTTTTGGAAAACAAATTATATGTGACAAAGTTGTTCATTGGATCAAAATCTACAACTTTCATGTTGGAAGTTTTTTTCAGTTTGTAGGTGAAATTTTGAGTTATTCCCTTCCAAAGTTTGGAAAAAACCATGAAAAACACTTAGAAATTTTTCTAAGTATGGAAAGTCAAACTTTTGACTTTTTGATTCTTGATTGATTTTCTTGATTTTTCTTGATCAAATGACTTCATATATCATATATTGATGATTCAAAACTTCAAAAGTCATGTTTGACCAAAATTCTCCAAAAGTTAATGGTGATCTTGTACAGTTGACTTTTTCAGACGAATCGCGTTTCTGGAGATTTCAAATGAAACAGGCTATCCTCACAAAATGGATGGTATGAATGAATCATATTGAAGCATTAGAGTGTATTGAGCCATGGTTTGAGTTGTGACACCATGTCCTGATTAAAAAGTCAGTTGTTCAGTGAATTAGGTCAAAAACCCTAATTGTCGACCTGATGAAATTGATGATTGTGGATCTTGAATTGAGATGCAATTTCCATTGGATATTGTTATAGGGATTATTTGAGGATGATTGAAACCTTTGATTGACTTCCTGGGGATTTTTAGGGTTTCCCAAATGTGATCCCTGATTTTAGTCCCTGATAGTTCAAAAACCCTAATCTGATGATTTGAAATTTCACTGTTGATCAATCCTTGTATAGGAGATGTTATGAACCAATGGATTAGGTCAAAATGATGCACTTGGGGTCTTGAGGTCATGTCCCAAGTCATTAGGTCAAATTCTGAGCAAAAGTCAGGAGTATGCTATCTTCAGTCAAAACCCTAATCTGGTTGATTTAGAGCCTTTGAGCTTGTTGAAATAAATCTCTGAGGACCAAATGTTGATTGTTGATGAAGATGATGAAGGGAGAACAAAACCCTAATTGATTGTTACTTGTACTGATGAGTGATTTCCTGATTAAACCCTGCTGAGTCACAAGTAGCAAACACAAGCTATGCAATTTGTTAGAGATGCAAATGATGTATACGCAATGATATGAGGTGGTATCTTAGGTCAAAAATTGGGGTATGACAGATGCCCCTATTTAAGTTTCTTCAACCTGAGACATGAAGATTGAAAATCTTCGTTTTGATAGGGTGGAAGAGACTTAAATATCAGAAGACGCGAATTTTGGACCTAAGATACCAAAATTGCGAATGATGCATGGATATCTTTACCGAGGGATATCAATCTGACTCCACTGGGGACAAGAGATCGGGAAGGATGTCTCAATCCGTTTTAGGAAGAGAATCCGTTTGTTCCTTTTTTTTTTGGGAAAGCAAGTGTATGCTTCACCGGGGAATGATAGCTTTGTAAGAAAAGCTTACCTATCGACATTACCGACTATCAGCACGGGGATAGACTTGTTTAATAATGCGAAGGTGAAAGGTGTGAAACCGTATTACCGACTATCAGCATTGTGATAGACTTGACAAGGTAAAAAGAGTTTCAAAGGTTCGGTTAATATTACCGACTATCAGCCTTGTGATAGACATGTTAAATAATATAACCAGAACAAAAAGGTTACCGACTACCAGCCTCGTGATAGTGGTTTTGAAGACATGATCAATTATCAGCCGAGTGATAAAATGATCCTGGAGACTTTGTTAGGGAAATTACTGGATATTCAGCCTTGTGAACAGTAATAAGGCCCTGATTGTCAGATGGTCTTCATGATTGATTTCCTAGAGAGGAAAAATCTTTTGAAAGAGACATAAGCTGCTCAGATGATGAGGCTATTGCTTATGGTCTGTTTTTCTCGACTCTATTTGAGGAATCGGAATTTGAATCTGGTAAAGACAAGGTTCTAACCAAGAATGAATTGGAAAGAGACAGTCAAACAAGACTTTGTACCCATGAGGAATGAACTCAACTGGGGATTTTCTCCTTCGTTTTGAGAGGAGAAACTGAAGCAACCTTCCTCCACGAGGAATGATCTCAGTGGGGAACTGGAGAAAGAAGATGTTATTTCTGCTTATGGGTGACAACCTACTGGAGAGATGACACGCCCATACCTTTTTTCTTTTTTCTCTCTTTTTTTTTTCTTTTTTTTTGGGATAGATATATCCTGAACGAGTAATTTCGAAGAAAACATTGAAAAATGCAAGAATGCATAAATGATGCAAATATGTATGAATGATGAATGTCATGAATGTCGCATGCATGCTAACGATACTGACAGACAAAGGAGTATATACTGGAGAAGAATCGACGTCGCAATACAACCAGATACTTGGCAAATGTTCTTCAACACGGTGTAGATAACACGGGTGATGAAAGGTGCTGCATGTTTTAAACTTCTCTGGGGAAGATAAGCATTTTTTCATTGAGATGGAAGAACCTTTTCACTGGAGATGGAAAATCTTCACCACTGGGGATAAAAAATCCTCTTCCACTGGGGATAGAAGAGCTTCTTCACTGGAGATAGAAGAGCTTCTTGTCATAATCTTTGATTCGTCCTATGGAGATAGCTGTTGATGTTCCTTCTGTTGTTCACAACTCAAAGGAAAGTTTCGCTTTTATTTTGAAAAAGTGAAGTAAATTCATTTAAAACTCTTTTTCATTTTTTTCAAAAGTGAATAACACAATTAAAGCGTCATTTTGTAAGCTAAAAGAAATCAAGAATTGCAAACAAATGGGCACAAGGCTCAAATTTATTTAATAGGATGGAAATCAGCTAAAGGCGTGATTCCATGGAGTATTTACAAAAGTTGGAAATGGTAATTATGCAGAAAAGGCTACATTGAAAGCAATAACCATTATTCCCTAACAACTTTGAGTTCCAACTGTGCTTGTCGCTTCAGATTGGCGATGAGTAGCAAACACAAGCTATGCAATTTGTTAGAGATGCAAATGATGTATATGCAATGATATGAGGTGGTATCTTAGGTCAAAAATTGGGGTATGACACTGGGGAAGAAGAAGCACGTTGGCACGAGGGAGCAATCTCATTGGTCCGTCAAAAGGTCAAACCATCTCTCCTCACGCGTGGCACACCACGGTTCTCTGGTCAAACTCTGACCTCTCTCTCTCTTCCTTCGATTGGTGCACCAATATCCCAAGGGGGCCCACTTTGACTCTCTTTTCAATTAATATTCGATGCATCTTGTTTTATATATATTGTTTGATGGTTATATTATAAACGAATAAGAAAAATGGCTGGACTGGCAAGGGGACTTTACCCCAGGTTACAAATATTTTTTATGAATAACAAGACATCTGATCTTGCGCATAGCAACAACGCGCGCCCATGGTGATCCTCCAATCTGGGCCGTACGAATCCCTATGATCCAGATCCAATGCACATCCAAATGCAAGACCACCATAGATCCTCAAGAGCGTGCTGCATAAGATTACTCCCAGGTTATTTTTATATAATATTATTATTTTGTTTATAATTTTATTATGTTGTTTAGATTAAATATTGATAAATTGTGTTTAGTTTAATCAATTAGTATAACTAGGATTAGGATTAAAAAATTAGGATTAGGGTTTAGAATTATTTAGGATCGTCCCGATTATTCGATTATATTGATTAGTCGACTTAATTGATTTAATTAAGTTTAATTAATATTTGTTGAAAGTATTTGTGGGTAAATATTTTCGGTGTATATCGTATCCATAGGGATTGGTTTAATATTACTGTCGTTCTATAGTTAGTTATTTTGAGTGAGAAAAAGTAGTTGAATTTGTTTTGTGGTTATAACTATGCTATTAAATCTAAACAATAATTTAAATGCAAATTTTGAAAGTTTGTTAACGATTATAGAGATATGTTGAGCTTTAGGGTTCATCAACCTATTCCTATACAATTTGTTAATTAAATCAAATTTGAACAATCATTTGAATTATTATCTTCACTTATCCTCAAATATGATTCCATGTATGCAAATCAAATTAGATAAACTTTTACCGTTATGAGAATCGATCTCTCAGAATATCGATATCGATAATAGTAATAAAGAACGATAATTATGAAAACTCAATCACAATTCCATCTCTGCATATTGGGACTGAATCAATATAGTAACCTAGGGCAAAAGTTAGAATCTTTTCTTTCGATCAAAGACCCCACAATAATTTAATATAAAAACAAGGTTTCGTATTGATAATAAATTCAAACAATTGTTCATAGGAATCAATCAACGGTATTGTATATTCATAGGCTAACTACTACCTTAAACTCAACAAGAGGAAATTAGCTCTCCATAGACATGAAGAACACACAAGATTTAATGGAGGGATTCATCTTCATCAAAGGAATGTCTTCAATTGGTAAAGAATCCACCTTCAATTTTTGTTCTCAGCTTCAGAATCAGAATGCTCTCCTAATTTCGCTCACAAAAAGTCAGTCCCTTTACTTGAAGACTAGGGCTTCTATTTATAATTTTTGGGCCTGAAACGTCGCGTCCGCGGCGCGGCAACGGATTACCGCGGTGCGGCCAAAAACAGCGAGTTTGGCGCGGCGCTTTCTTGGAATCCCGCGGCGCGCCCTTGTTAAAACTCCTTCTTTTTGCTTTGCCTTTGAGACTTCCAGCTTTCTTTCCTCGTCATGTTCTTATAAAGCTCCTTTTCAGTTCCAAACCTGCATCAATAGTACCCACAAGTGATTCGATTTGCTTTACACATGAACTAAACTTATTCACATCAATTCTTAATAAAAACCTATGGATCTATCACAATTCGCATTAGTTTAGAAAAGAAATTACTTAATTTAACACATGAATTTACCATTAATTCACTCCTAACAAACTCTCCCCAACTTAGAGTTTTGTTTGTCCCTAAACAAAATTACTTACCTCCAACAAAACATACCGGCAGTCATGCAACAAGTTTTTCAAAAAGGTTTTTCAATTGGTTCAATTTAGTAACCAAGTCAAATACTCCTCCTCTTCCTGCAAACTCAGAACATACACCTGAAACAAATTTTGAAAGCAAATTACCTCCAGAAGTTCAAAACACTACACAATTGTAATTGAATCAGCACTAATCACTCTCATCAAAAAGTATGATGAATAACAGAGGGGTTGAACACTCATCCAAACAATTAAATCAACAAGAATCCATATCATACGTTCACCATATTGTTAGCATCAAGTCTTGTGGAATCTGAGAATCAGAAGGTCTTTCTAGGGTTGTAATGTGGTTTAGATTCAAAGAAAAGAAGATACTCAAGGGTTGTTCCTAATCTAGGGAAGCATCCAAATCATAATTCATTCCTTCTTCTCTATAACTTTAGCTTTCTCACCTGTTCATCTTTTCTCATTCGTAGCTCGGTGTTTCTTTTTTTTCTTTTCAACAACTGTCTAGATTCAAACGTTGTTCCTTTTTTCATATTTTTTTTCAAGCTATGAATTTCCTTTGTCCTTCACAGATTACCACATGTACTTACTCTTCTTTTGATTGTGATTCTCCCCAACTTGGAGATCAACTTGTATCTAGATTATGTGAATGCTCCCCTACTTTCTAAAAAGGTCAAAGAGAAAACACATCACCAAATTTTATGGTTGATGGTCCAAAACTTTTTATTGAGATCAAAACTCACCAGGTATTTTCCTTGGTGCATATTATGATGCTTATCTTGACCTCAGGATCAAAGAATGGTTGACAAAAGATCACACTTTCACAGAAAAAAATAAGTTTTAAGATGGGATCGGCTCAAAGAAACTCTCAGATTCAAACAATTTCCTAAATCCCTTTCACAGACTTCCACATAACGATGCAACAATTGGTTTAGCAAAATACAAACATGTCAAAGTAATTGATGGTCTTCTGCATATAGTAAACAATGGAAAGCTTTGCTCACAATGGTTAAGGCTAAGCCGATCCAACAAAAATAGTGTACCATAAAGAACTTCTGCTAGTATTTACTAACAACCTACGTTTCATGCACACACTAAGAGTTTAAATTCAAAAAGTCATACCTGTCTGGTCACTTTTATTGAAAAAGAAAGGGAAAAATTTTATTTTTGAAAAATTTCCACTCACTACCACTTTCATGCATGTTGCTCCATTGTTGGTACTCTCATTGTCTTGCCTGAGCTTTTTCATTTTGCTGTGGAACTACTCATTCTAAACTGGGGATAAAAAACTAATAATAACCAAAAAATTGAAAAATCAAAAGAGTAAATCCACCCCGAAACTTGAACTAAACATTGACCTCAATGTTTAAGAACAAGCCCGAGAGGGTTGACTCACAAAGGGTATTGACATATCAACTGCTTCTTCCTAGCTTTCACCGGAAAGGTCCCCTTATTATTTCCTGAAATAAAAATAAGCAAAACAAAATAAAACATTAGAAGTGTGGGTTACCTCCCACGAAGTGCCTCGTTTAACGTCACATGGCTTGACGGTTCATGGTTGAATCATCAACCATTGTCTCTTTTTCTTGGTACTTTTCTTACCAATGTGAAGCCCCAAAAGTATTTAAAGTTTGCTTGTTTGGTTTCTTCATCCTTAATTCTTACCACTTCAACTCGTGATCTCTCTTCCTTCATTTGTTTTTTTCTCTCCTCAAGAGAAATAACCTCCTTATCCGTTAATTTCTTCGTCGGTGAGAACCTATCCTTGATGAATTTGACAAATTTTGGCTTTAACTCTAGACCTTCTAAGAATGGGATGGTGATTTGCAAACGGCTAAACATTTCGATTGACCAAAAGTAATGACTCTCATTCCCTTCTATATTAGGAACTTGTAGAGGAAGTAATTCCAATGAGATTTTATGCTTCTTTGCATTACTACTCTTCTTCAACTCTAAGTCCACCCTAGTCTCTTTTGAAAAAGTTTCAACTTTTGAAGTTTCTAACTCATTCACGACTTCTTTGATTATATCCTCCTTTTTTGTTCCTTCGACGAACACATCATCTACTTTTTTAGGAGGTCTTGGATAAGGTAGCTTCATTGAAAGCTCATACTCAACTTCTATATTTTTCTTGACGTTTACATACTCTATATTATCCTTTTCAACAACATCTTCCTTGTCATCAATTTCCTCCTCCACTCTCTTCTTTCCAACATCTTTGTTTTCAACTTCCTCGTCAACCACTTTTACACTCCTTATAGAAGTAGCATTGCAGGTTTCTACACAAGTCATAGGGTATTGAAAAGTTGAGACTTGACTTACGTTTTGCTCGGTGAAGAATTTAGTAAGTTGAACATCTTGCGTTTCCCGGTTTTGTTGAATGACTAAAGAGAATTGCATGAATTGATTCATGGTTTCCTCTAACTCAGTGGGTCTTCTTTGATATCCTTGATTATAGTGTGAAAGCCCTTGTTGTTGGTATTCATGGTTAGCCATCTGATACTCCATCGCATTTGTTGAAAAAGGATCTCGTTTTGAGCATGAATCGCGTCATTTGTATTTGGGTCGAACATTCCGACAAACAAACATCTACAAAACTAGCAAACAAGTGAAATAACAAGATAAAAAAAATTTATAAAAAAAAAATCAAAATTAAAAGACTATTGCAATAACAAAATCTAAAATAAAGTAATTAACTAAAAATCTAAAATAAAGGAGCTAAACAAACAAAAAAAAATTAAATAGAGTAACTAACTAAAAATCTAAAATTAAGTAGCTAACCAATAATTCTAAAATTAAGTAACTAAACAAAAAAATCTAAAAGTAAGTACTAAACAAAAAAAAATCTAAAATTTAGGACTAAACAAAAATTCTAAAATTAAGTAAATAATTAAAAAAAATCTAAAATTAAGTAAATAACTAAAAATAGTAGTGTATGTTCCTCTCCTAGCGGTCCTCTCGATCTAGAGATCAAAAAGAAGTTGATCGTTGGAAACTTTGTTGCGCATACACTAAATCTGCAAAAACTAACAAACGAGTGAAACAACCAAATCGATAAAATAGTAACAAAAACTCAAAATAAAAACTATTGCAATGCGTGCAATATTGACACCAATCCCCGGCAACGGCGCCAATTTGTTGAAAGTATTTGTGGGTAAATATTTTCGGTGTATATCGTATCCACAAGGATTGGTTTAATATTACTGCCGTTCTATAGTTGGTTATTTTGAGTGAGAAAAAGTAGTTGAATTTTTTTTGTGGTTATAACTATGCTATTAAATCTAAACAATAATTTAAATGCAAATTCTGAAAGTTTGTTAACGATTAAAGAGATATGTTGAGCTTTAGGGTTCATCAACCTATTCCTATACAATTTGTTAATTAAGTCACAATTGAACAATCATTTGAATTATTATCTTCACTTATCCTCAAATATGATTCCATGTCTGCAAATCAAATTAGATAAACTTTTACCGTTATGAGATTCGATCTCTCAGAATATCGATATCGATAATAGTAATAAAGAACGATAATTATGAAAACTCAATCACAATTCCATCTCTGCAAATTGGGACTGAATCAATATAATGACCTAGGGCAAAAGTTAGAATCTTTTCTTTCGATCAAAGACTCCACAATAATTTAATATAAAAACAAGGTTTCTTATTGATAATAAATTCAAACAATTGTTCATAGGAATCAATCAATGGTATTGTATATTCATAGGCTAACTACTACCTTAAACTCAACAAGAGGAATTTAGCTCTCCATAGACACGAAGAACACACAAGATTTAATGGAGGGATTCATCTTCATCAAAGAAATGTCTTCAATTGGTAAAGAATCCACCTTCGATTGTTGTTCTCAGCTTCAGAATTAGAATGCTCTCCTAATTTCGCTCACAGAAAGTCAGTCCCTTTACTTGAAGACTAGGGCTTCTATTTAAAATTTTTGGGCCTGAAACGTCGCGTCCGCTGCGCGGCAACGGATTACCGCGGCGCGGCCAATAACAGTGAGTTTGGCGCGGCGCTGTCTTGGACTCTCGCGCCGCGCCCTTGTTAAAACTCCTTCTTTTTGCTTTGCCTTTGAGACTTCCAACTTTCTTTCCTCTTCATGTTCTTATAAAGCTCCTTTTCAGTTCCAAACCTGCATCAATAGTACCCACAAGTGATTCGATTTGCTTTACACATGAACTAAACTTATTCAGTTCAATTCTTACTAAAAACCTATGGATCTATCACAAATCGCATTAGTTTAGAAAAGAAATTACTTAATTTAACACATGAATTTACCATTAATTCACTCCTAACAATATTAAATCACAAAAACCCTATAAAGGTATAAGTATTAGGGTTTGCCCAATCCCACTGCCATTTGACAAAAATATTAATTCGATTGATTACTGATTAATAGAATTTTCTCCTCGATCCGACTATATCTATTAGTCGCATTTGCGATAAATAAATTTAATCTAATATAATTTAATTAACTCTGGTCCAATTCTCTCCTCGATCCGACTAAATCTATTAGTCGCAATGACGAGAGATAAAATAATGAATCCCATAATTTAATTAAAATTCAAAATACATTTTATTTGCTGCCCGCGATGATCGTATCTATCGATCAGAGTAACCAGTAATACCCATTAATCCGTTAACTATAATGGTCAAATATATTGACCATCGCATCTAACGGTAACATATCAAACCAGGGTTGTATGCCCAAAACTTAAAACATTCAAAACACTTCAAATCAAACTACGGATTTTCATCCCTACGAAGGTGATTCAAAATACCTTTTCAAAACTGTGAAACGGTAATTCAAAATACCGTCAAACCATGTCACATCAAATTCAAAGGTGTACAACTCTGTGCCCGAACTACGTTGACTCTGATTCTCCCTAAGGAGATACGTAGGCACTTGGTAACAAGGCGAGTCCCCTTTCCTCTAAATCTCATTTTTCCCGATTTGTTTCCCTTAATTATTAATCCTTGAAAGCATGAACCTTGCCTTAATAATTTTAGCCATAAAACTGTTACCTTAGATTCAAATCCATATGAAAGGGTTGAGGGTGCCTAACACCTTCCATTGACCTGATTATAATAATCTTACCACGATCTCTAAACTGCGTAGGGTTTCCTATTCGCCCTTCAGAATAGGTGGCGACTCTAAAATCTTTATTTTTAGGGCAGGTTGCTACAGCTGGCGAATCTGCTGGGGATAACTAAAAATGGTGAATTATTATGCACCTAAGGTTTGAGAGGGTTTAGGTTTTTGGCAAACAGTTTAGGTTTTGGCGAATTTTTAGGGTTTGGCTAATTTGCCAAAATTAGGGTTTTGGATTAGGATTTAGGTTTTTTTTTCATTTTTATTTAAATATTTATTTATTTATTTCCAACTTCCATTTACAGTAATTATTTATAACAATTTAAATGAATATCTGTTTACTTTAATATTTGTTGTTGTACTGCATCTTTGGAGTTACAAATAGCAGGATTTTGGGATCAGGTTCTTTTAAATATTTAAATTTAATTTAATTTAATTTAATTTATTTATTTACGGTTTTTATTTACAGTAATTTTTACAGTAATTTCTAGATGTTTATTTAATTACTTGTTTTACTGTATTTTCTGAGATATATAAATTGCATTGAAATCTAAGTGTGGGAATTATATTTAAGACCAGAGGGGAATTACATCGCCTACGAGTCTTATTATAATTCCACTCAGAGTGGGTTGAATATCCGGAAATGTTTGATACGAAGCTTGACTTTGTTGAGGGCAGGACTTGGTATTTAGCTGATCTCTCTGGGAACCTACCCCTAAAACTAGAACCTCATGGATAAAATGAGTAGTTCTAAAATCCAAAGAGACAAAAAGTCTCGGCGGCTACGAACGACCCCATGAGACCTTCTAGAACATACCAATGGGATGGGTAGGCACCCTAAGCCGTTACGTCGAACCTGTGAACCTAGGGCTTATGTGCTTATGTGTTTATTATATATGTGCAATTTATATACTGCGAATGCCTTGCATTTTAATTTTTGCAAGTATTCCTACGCGTTCCCTGGCCTGCAAGGACTCTATTTCCAAGACAATGTCCTTCCCACGAAGGGCATCTACATTTATGCACGTTGATTGGCCTCCCGATGGCCATGAGACCTAGTGACTGTCATGAACGATCACTCCGCGCCTGCATCTAGGCACCCCCTAGTCTGTAGGGAGTTTCCTTTTATATCTTTGTATTTTACAACTACGTGTCCTTCCCACGAAGGACATCTTCGGTTACGCATGTAACATCCCGAATTTAATTAAATTGGTTAATTAAATTATTGAAGGATTTAAATATTTGATTTAGTCGAAATTGAATTGTCGGTGTTATTTAAGGGCGTATTTGGAATTATATAAATCGAAGTCGGATAGTCAGAAAATAATACTAAGAATAATATTATTTATAAGTCGGAATTATTATATTGAAGGAATTATTATTATAAGTGATATAATTGATTATTTGAGTTATATCTCTTATTGGGCCTAAATTGATTTTGGAGGATATTAAATAAAGAGAGGATTTAAACACTAAGCCCAATTGGTTTTATATTAGGGTTTTAGAGATGAGAAAGAGTTGTGTTGTCATTTTGGGAGAAAACAAGATTTGAAGAGAAAGAGGCAAGACTATGGAGAAGAAGAAGGAACTTGAAGATTTTTCATCCATGGTGTTAATTAAAGATGCAATTAGAGACCCATTGAGTTGCTTCCATTGATAAGGTAAGGGTGGGGTTCTCTTCCTATAATGGGGCTCATGAACAATTGTATGTGGGGAATTGGGTGTGTAGATTTATTGCTCTTGCTGTATAAAATTGTTGCTAGAAATTGAAAATCCGTGAAACACTGTTTATATGAATCGTTGTTGCTGTGTGTGAGAAATAGGAAAAACTATGTTGAAAATGCTGGCTGACGACGGAAGCCACACGCAAGTGACGGTTACGTTTCATATTCTGTGCTGATGGCTATTTCTTTAACATATATGTATATACGTTGTGTTTGTTTATATGTGTTATAATACTACATAATATACTACATAATGTATATAATTGGAACATAACTTGTAATGAAATATGATGAAACTTTATATAATTAAAATAGTAAGAAAATAATATAGTATGTGACAGTAACAGTTATAGAATTTTATGAAAAATCAAAATAGTCCCCTTTGATCGGAATAGCCGGATTAAGCGGTATAATTAGTTATCCGAAATTTGATGAAAATTGACGTGGTAGCTAAGTTTAATTAGTAGATTAACATGGAGGTGTTATTTTGTTGAAATTGTGATATTTTACGAATCGACTGAAATTGTGTTTGGTTTAAATATTCTTTATAAATAAATTAGAATAATTTAATAGAATTGTTAATAGAGTTGTTAGAGTTGTCAATAGAGTTGTTAGAGTCGACAATAAGTTGTCAGAGTTGTTTTGAATTATTAAGAGTCATATTTTTATTTGTTTTGAGTAATTCTGACATGTTTAGAGTTGTCAGTGTATAACGTCGGTGTTTGTTTTTTTATTGGAACTTTAACAATTCATATCTTTTGAACCGTAACTCCGTTTGAGTCTCCGTTCGAGGCGTTAGAAAGCTAGCGTGATATTCTTTTCAATAAAAATAGTTTTGAGCAATAGAATGTTAGAAATTGGAAATGGAGTAGAAATAGAAGTGAATTAAATTAATATAGTGTGATTATTAATTGGTTGATTAAATTAATAGTTGAATTAATTTCAATGTGTTTAATTGATTAGAATATAATTTGGAATTAGATTAACTATTTGGTTTGTCGGTAAATTACGATATTTTGAGAATTTATCCGTAATTGTGTTTTGACTTGAATATGTATGTTGAGAAATATATATTATTATGTCAATGATGTTGTTTTGATATTGATTCTCTGTGGGTAGTTGGATAGCATTAATTTTAATGATTAATTGCTTGATTTTAAATGTGTATGTTCATATATAATTGGCAAAATGAGAATTAACATGAGATAGTATGGTTACTAGTGTTAATTGGATTTTGTGAATCGTAATTGATTAATTGACCTTTTATATGTGAATGATATGTATGTGTTGTGAATGTTGTGTACAATTGGTGGATAATTCATCGAGTTGAATTATTGTGATATGCTAAATATTAAGATGGTAGAGATGATCTTAATTGCATATGTTTGATTAACATTGTACATACATTCATATCATGGATGCCTTGAAACAAAGGTGGTTTGCTTTGAAACATAAGCGAGGCTTGGATTCTAGAGTGAATCGAAAAGCGGTAAACTATATGTTTACATTTGGTGGCTTTGATCTTGTCCGGATCTGAAGCGTGGCTAGATTCTATATGAATCGGAAGCGGTGGGACTTTGGGTCCATATTGGGCACCACATGCATAGAGTCACATGTCTTGCATTGAGTCACATTGAGGTTAAGTGATGTTTAAATATATGCATTTATGTGATTGTCATGTGTACATGAGATGTGATAATTGAAATTGGTGATGTTTTGATATATAATTGGTTAAACGTGTGAATATGTGATAATGATGGATTGTGTATATATTTGGGATAATAGTATTGAATCTTTTGAGTATTATACTATTGAATTTTGTGCTTACTTGAATATGTGAAATTTATTAGATGATACTATTTACATAATTATGACTTGTTGTGCGATGAAAAGTATGAGAGATTAATGAAATGTGGAAGTATGATGTGTATGGTAACTGTTGATACTTGCGATGTAATGATTTTATATGCCTGAATCCTAATATATAATTTATCATGCGCCCACTTATATGATTTGATATCTCACCCTTTTCTCTTGTTTCGCCGTTGCCTTTATATTGGCAATGTGCAGGTATTCAAGTATGAAGATTTAGTTGCCATTACTCGAGTCGGTTGTCGCTCTGATACGTAGCACTCTGGGGGGAACGATTTATGCCATTCATGATGTTGTTGTTTAATTGTGTTATCTTTGTTGAACAAAATGATAAGTTAACTAAATATATTTTATTGAATACTTGTTTAAGTGATTCCGCTATGTTTTAATAAAATAAGTTATTCTGTTTCAAATGTGCTATGTATCCGCTTTATGCGACGAGTTGATTTGTTTTGTTTTATTATGTGACACCTCATTTGTTTATTGAGAAATTTTGAAAACTCTGATTTATATATATTTGTCGGGTAGAAATGGGGTGTTACATTAGTGGTATCAGAGCAGGTCGGTCCGTCCGGCCAAGTTGTCTAGTCTGTTGAGTTGTGCGACAGTTGAATGTTGTCAGTGTTTTAGTCTTTAGTACACGACACGTGCGTGAAACACTGTCTGTGCTTGTTTGTTTTGTTGCAGGAATTGGGTTGTTTCCAAGTGGGGGAGAAGTTTTACTTCTTGATGATGTTTCTGCTGTAAGAGATGGTTCGGTATATTGTCAACAAGCAACGATGCAAGTGTTGTTGAGAGTTTCGGATGTCACCCGGATTCGGAAATGACTTGAAGTTAAGAATTATTTTGGAAGCCATAATTTAGAAAGTGGCGATGTTCAACACAGTTGAGGATAGTGAAGTTGTCGGTGCGTTTAACCTTTGCGTCTGATGCCAGTGTTTGACAAGTGTTAAAGTGATGGGGTTGCGGTAGACTTTATGTTTGACTCGCATAAGTGATTAACGGACGTAGTCGATGTGTGAAGTGTTGTGAATCGCGAACCAGAGTTGGAACTCGAGAATGCGTGTAGCTTGAGTTTCGGATATCTGATTTGAACTCTGTTTGTAGCGTCAGAAAGATAACGAGATGAAGTGTATTATAAGAATTATTGCCGCAGCCGTAATAGATTTGATTTTGACGTGATGATGTTGAGATGGGATGCAGTTTATCGTCGAAGTTATTTGAGGAGTTTAGGAGGTAACGTAAAAAATTGTCGATGCTTGACGTCGATGTTTACAATTCGGATAACCCCAGAGTTTTGTAGCTTGGGTTTTGAGTATCAGTTGGACGTACCGTTTGAGCCTACGAAGAGGTGAAGTTGTATTCTACCATATGGAAATGTGTAAGCCTGTTGAATAAGAATGGTTATTACCGCAAATGTATGAAGCGAAGTTAAGCAAAACTTGTTGTTTATGATTAAGATGAGAGAACGAGATATTTGGTATTAAAGATGATTTGAGTACTTATGACTTTTAAGGAAGAGTGAAGTAGTAGCGAAGAAAAAGTCAGACTTAGGGATGATAGAAGTCGTATTTGGGATGCCAAAAAGTGGCGGTGTATATAAAAGAAGGATTGTATGGAATTTCTACTGCCAGTTTATCGTGAGGAGAACTTCGGTTGAGACGAAACGAATTGTGTGATGCTAAGTTATTATGAATCAGACTTTTGTATTATGTTTGGACGTCGGTGTCTTACCGACAAAATCGATTAATAAGGTAAGATGTTGTGGGAGTTGTGAAAACCCAAAGTGAATCATTGGATTACGTCGTGTTATTGGATTTAAGTGGAAATTCGGAAAGAACGCTATTTTGATGTAACAACGATTTATACTCCACTAAGGTTGTCGGATACTAATTGGCAAATTGGGGAACTGATCACCCTCAATCTATTGTTAATGGTAGACGAAACTCGTGTTGGACGTTATAGATTTGTCTTGTTGTCTTAATAGTGTAGAAAGAATATCTATATTTTATCGTGAAGATAGTCGCTCATTAGTTTGTGTAGCTTGGTAAGAGGGATGGTTGAGTTAGAATTAGATGAGATTAAAAATCGGTGTGGTACGTTTTATGCAAGCGAGTGTCACAAAGTGAAAGATTGGAATTATCAAGTAAACAACGATGTGAGGATGAGTATTGAAGAAAGTTTGTATTGGATCGCGAATTTGTGAACCATATAAGTGGACGGAATTTTATCGAGAATGGTGACTTAAAAGAGAATTATCAGAGTTGATCAGTGGAAGCCTTAGGTGACACTGTTGTTGTAAGGCTTGAGGGAGTAAGAAACTATATGCCAGAAGTCGGTAAAGATGAGTTATCTTGATATTTGGATTGATGGACTGTTGGAATAAGTGTGATGCGCCAAAATACTGCATTGAGTCGTTGATTATTGCAAAACTGGTAAGAACTGTAATGTGTTTATGTTCATGAGAATCATTGTTGTGACGAAGAGGTAGTGATCGAAGTGTTACCAAGCGCGATTTGGAGATTGATATTTGGATACGAGGTTTGTGTTTGGATGGTGTTGAGCCAATTTTCGAGGACGAAAATATTCTAAGTGGGGGAGAGTTGTAACATCCCGAATTTAATTAAATTGGTTAATTAAATTATTGAAGGATTTAAATATTTGATTTAGTCGAAATTGAATTGTCGGTGTTATTTAAGGGCGTATTTGGAATTATATAAATCGAAGTCGGATAGTCAGAAAATAATACTAAGAATAATATTATTTATAAGTCGGAATTATTATATTGAAGGAATTATTATTATAAGTGATATAATTGATTATTTGAGTTATATCTCTTATTGGGCCTAAATTGATTTTGGAGGATATTAAATAAAGAGAGGATTTAAACACTAAGCCCAATTGGTTTTATATTAGGGTTTTAGAGATGAGAAAGAGTTGTGTTGTCATTTTGGGAGAAAACAAGATTTGAAGAGAAAGAGGCAAGACTATGGAGAAGAAGAAGGAACTTGAAGATTTTTCATCCATGGTGTTAATTAAAGATGCAATTAGAGACCCATTGAGTTGCTTCCATTGATAAGGTAAGGGTGGGGTTCTCTTCCTATAATGGGGCTCATGAACAATTGTATGTGGGGAATTGGGTGTGTAGATTTATTGCTCTTGCTGTATAAAATTGTTGCTAGAAATTGAAAATCCGTGAAACACTGTTTATATGAATCGTTGTTGCTGTGTGTGAGAAATAGGAAAAACTATGTTGAAAATGCTGGCTGACGACAGAAGCCACACGCAAGTGACGGTTACGTTTCATATTCTGTGCTGATGGCTATTTCTTTAACATATATGTATATACGTTGTGTTTGTTTATATGTGTTATAATACTACATAATATACTACATAATGTATATAATTGGAACATAACTTGTAATGAAATATGATGAAACTTTATATAATTAAAATAGTAAGAAAATAATATAGTATGTGACAGTAACAGTTATAGAATTTTATGAAAAATCAAAATAGTCCCCTTTGATCGGAATAGCCGGATTAAGCGGTATAATTAGTTATCCGAAATTTGATGAAAATTGACGTGGTAGCTAAGTTTAATTAGTAGATTAACATGGTGGTGTTATTTTGTTGAAATTGTGATATTATACGAATCGACTGAAATTGTGTTTGGTTTAAATATTCTTTATAAATAAATTATAATAATTTAATAGAATTGTTAATAGAGTTGTTAGAGTTGTCAATAGAGTTGTTAGAGTCGACAATAAGTTGTTAGAGTTGTTTTGAATTATTAAGAGTCATATTTTTATTTGTTTTGAGTAATTCTGACATGTTTAGAGTTGTCAGTGTATAACGTCGGTGTTTGTTTTTTTATTGGAACTTTAACAATTCATATCTTTTGAACCGTAACTCCGTTTGAGTCTCCGTTCGAGGCGTTAGAAAGCTAGCGTGATATTCTTTTCAATAAAAATGGTTTTGAGCAATAGAATGCTAGAAATTGGAAATGGAGTAGAAATAGAAGTGAATTAAATTAATATAGTGTGATTATTAATTGGTTGATTAAATTAATAGTTGAATTAATTTCAATGTGTTTAATTGATTAGAATATAATTTGGAATTAGATTAACTATTTGGTTTGTCGGTAAATTACGATATTTTGAGAATTTATCCGTAATTGTGTTTTGACTTGAATATGTATGTTGAGAAATATATATTATTATGTCAATGATGTTGTTTTGATATTGATTCTCTGTGGGTAGTTGGATAGCATTAATTTTAATGATTAATTGCTTGATTTTAAATGTGTATGTTCATATATAATTGGCAAAATGAGAATTAACATGAGATAGTATGGTTACTAGTGTTAATTGGATTTTGTGAATCGTAATTGATTAATTGACCTTTTATATGTGAATGATATGTATGTGTTGTGAATGTTGTGTACAATTGGTGGATTGTGTATATATTTGGGATAATAGTATTGAATCTTTTGAGTATTATACTATTGAATTTTGTGCTTACTTGAATATGTGAAATTTATTAGATGATACTATTTACATAATTATGACTTGTTGTGCGATGAAAAGTATGAGAGATTAATGAAATGTGGAAGTATGATGTGTATGGTAACTGTTGATACTTGCGATGTAATGATTTTATATGCCTGAATCCTAATATATAATTTATCATGCGCCCACTTATATGATTTGATATCTCACCCTTTTCTCTTGTTTCGCCGTTGCCTTTATATTGGCAATGTGCAGGTATTCAATTATGAAGATTTAGTTGCCATTACTCGAGTCGGTTGTCGCTCTGATACGTAGCACTCTGGGGGGGACGATTTATGCCATTCATGATGTTGTTGTTTAATTGTGTTATCTTTGTTGAACAAAATGATAAGTTAACTAAATATATTTTATTGAATACTTGTTTAAGTGATTCCGCTATGTTTTAATAAAATAAGTTATTCTGTTTCAAATGTGCTATGTATCCGCTTTATGCGACGAGTTGATTTGTTTTGTTTTATTATGTGACACCTCATTTGTTTATTGAGAAATTTTGAAAACTCTGATTTATATATATTTGTCGGGTAGAAATGGGGTGTTACAACGCACGTCAATTGGCCTCTCGATAGCCATGCGATTCAGTGACTATCTTGAATGGTCACCCCGTGCTTACATCTACGTATCCCCTAGCCTGTAGGGATTCTATTTCTAAAACCGCATCCTTCGCACAAAGGACGTCTTCGTTAGCATATGTCGATTGGCCTCTAGATGGCCATGAGATCCAGTGACTGTCTTGAACGGTCGCCCCGTGCTTGATCCTACGAACTCCCTAGCCTGTAGGGATGTTCTTTTACGTCCATGTGTTTTTACAACGACGCTTCCTTCCCCTGAGGGACACCCTCATTAACGCACGTCGATTGGCCTCTCGATGGCCATGAGAGCTGGTAACTGTCTTGAACGGTCAACCCGTGCTTGCTTCCACGCACCCTCTAATTTGTAGGGTTTGGATTCCCATCTATAAGTCTTTCATCCCTAGCCTGTAGGGATTTCACTTCATCCGATATCGTCCTTATATAGGTTGTGTTCCACATAGAGAACCTTTCCACGAGGGACGACTTCACTGGTACACGTTGAACGGCCTCTCGATGGCCATGAGACTTGGCGACTGTCTTGAACGGTCACCAGCCGCTACCTTCTGCATACTCCCTAAACTAAGGGATTTCTATTGGCGTGTCATAACATCTAGCTTACAAGGATTTTTAAGGCCTAATGTCACCTCTAAATCCGCATAGGCTATCCTTAGGATTATATGTCGCACGTTTGCATTGCATACAAGAAGCTATAATAAAAAAAGCAAGGAGTCTCTCGCATACTCACGCATTCGCATTTTCATGCAGTCATACATTTGCATCTACATTTGCATGTCTATCTTCACCCGCATCCACACCTACCGCGCTAGCCGATTTCCCGAGACTCACAAAGAAGAAGGATCATAGACTATGGAGAAAGGAGGATAAACTATTGAGAATGATCTTTGTCTTACTAAGAGAAAGAGGATGTCTTTCACCATGCCAGCCGCATGTTCATGCCTTGTCGTAACAGGATTATAAATACAATAAAGGTTGTCATCGAGCAAGGATTAGTTCAACAAAGAAGCTCCCTCATAGATACACTCAAGATGTATCTAGTCATAAAGGGGTTCATCTTATAACATATCAAACTTACGAGGACTCTCTATGATAACCTGGGGGCAAGGATTAGTCCAACTGGGGCAAAATCCTGAACAAAGGTGCATAACTACGATGGGGGAAAGGCGACGTGTGTTAAATCGACACCAAGGGGCAAAAGGGTCATAGGTTCTTTCTATCAATCTACAAACTCTGGAGGTTACGAACGGTGTGATACTATCCTTAGGAAAAGCAAAAGAGGTTCAGTCAAAGGAAACTCATGAAGTTCCGATACGACGAAAACCCACCGCTAACAACTTATTCCCGACAGGTTTGACGTGCTCAAGGAAAATTCGGGGTTGCCCTTACTTCTACAAGTCTAAAGAGCTAAGGAGTAAAACAAGATCAATGGATCTACAAAGGAGATTGTCCCTAGGATCAATAGGTGTTTATCATGTCAGAATTTCAACCCCTATGATCGCTAAGTGTTTCTCAAGATAAAAGTTGTACCTTCGGATTAGCAATTCTAATGGGATGACCATGCAGGTTTTGGAGTCAATTCATTCGCTCATTACTACGATTATCAATTTCAAATTTAGGATTATTAACAAACTTAAGGGAGAATGACGAATACAAATAACTAAGTCCATCTAAACATATGCTTTCGAGGTAAAACCGAACCGACGATGTACAGGCATTGTTTCAATTCCCGAACAGTGGAGATATAAGGATGTTAATCCCTCGTTACCCCCTCGAGCCAGGAGTTGGAGTTTGTTTCTACTTTTTCAATCAAACCTTGATTTCAACCAGGGGCAGGGTAGATTTTGATTAATTCAATAATGTGTTTTGGTTGTCAAGAGAATCAGTCAATCCAAGCAAAGGTTCAAGCAAAGCAAAGGTTCAAGCATATCTTCTTCCTCGCATTCATCCAAGAATGAGGGAGCAATGGAGATAACATTCGCAACATCTTCTTCCTCAATACATCATTCAAGATCGAGGAAGTATCAAATTCGAAGCTTACGAATCAAAATTAACATGGCAGTCACAACATTCAAAATCCAAGGATCAAAAGGAGCATTCAAAAAGAGGAGAAAAGTGCGCGCTAAGTCAAAATTCCATGAAAGAAAACAAAATGACTTAGGCAAAAATTAGGGCATCCCGATGAACCAAATTCAAAGGAATTGGTCCATGCAAAAATAAGGGATAAAAACAAAACAAAGGCGAAATGCAAAGGATAATCTTGTGACTGCTAAATCATCGAAGCTTCCCATCAACGCTTGGATCTTTACAACACTTTTCATCAATGCTTGGATCTCTATTAAAGGCTTCTGCTCAACATCAAAACTTATTCTCTTACAAACAAAGCACATTCGTTAGATTAGGCGAAGTTTTAGGATTCGGAGAACATCAAGGAGAAAGGGGTGGGGTAAATAAACTTTAAGCCTTATATCCATTGTTTCTTAAAACATGAGCCATGCCAAGTTACAACATTCAAAAGTCCTAATTGAGGCAAGGTTAACTATGAAAGCATATTAAGCAGGATTTGTTATACTGACTCCTAGGTTTGTTAAAACTATTTCTAACCATTACGCTTCTTCAAGCATTCACTTCTAATCATCCAGTCCTAATTCATAACGGACTTCGATTTCAAAACTTGCATACGCATCGCATTGGAGTTACTTCTCGAAGGGTACAACGTCATATACGAATATACACTTAGCATCAAGGAGATCTCGAAATTGGTTAATCAAAGGTGATCGCTTCTAATAAAGACTCCGGAATAGGGGGAACCACATCTAGAGGGTTCTCCTAAACAGGGGCAAAATTTCAAGGATCACAGGGGCATGCAATCAAACATCCTATTCACTAGGGGCATTCTTCCTAAGGTTCAATCGACTTGGGGCACACCTCGAAGCAATAACAAACAGGGGCATGTCAAACATGGGAAGAATTCAAGTTCAAAAGGATAGAACACTATGGATAGCCCTCCATATCCTGGAAATCAAGGGCATACCCTTCAATATAAAAGTCAAAGCATACGACAAGGTCAAACCGGGGCAAGGCGCACAACATAAGGAAAAGGCATTCTCACACTTTACAACATCGAACAAATCTTTCTCCTAACTACGATCTTCAAAATAAATAAAAAAACAGGTATTGGGAAATCGCGCTAGCATCCAACAACCTTACAACTCCAGCGAGCTACATACGCTTTGGTTATCAACAACCTATCATTGGAGCATCATGCAAATACATATAAATCATGCATTTCATACATTGGTTGATATATCATACCACACCTTTTTAGGTAGTCTTCTTTAAGACATTCTCTTTCTAAGAACCTTTCTAGGTAGTCTTCTCTAAGACAATCATCGTCATCTCCAAGAACCTTTTTAGGTAGTCTTTTAAGACATTATTTTTCTAAGAACCTTTCTAGGTATTCTTCTCTAAGACAATCATCGAAATTTCCAAGAACCTCTTCAGGTAGTCTTCTTTAAGACATTCTAAGAACCTTTTTAGGTAGTCTTTTCCAAGACATTCATTGTCCTTTCCAAGAACCTTTTTAGGTAGTCTTTTTAAGACATTTTTCAGCCTTTCCAGGTAGTCTTCCTTAAGACATTCCTTATCCTTTGCTAAGAACCTTTTCAGGTAGTCTTCTTTAAGACAAATTTTCATATCCATTCCATAAACCTTTTCAGGTAGTCTTATAGAAGACATTATTTCATTCCATTCATTACATCAATCAACATATGCATGAGCATGAGCATTATCCCGTACATCAAAACATCCAATTAAAAACTCAGGTGCTAAGCTACATTGTCCACCTGCTTCCCGGTAACCTTACCGATGACAGTAACCTTACTGCTGATTTATTTCCAACCACCTGATTGATGCATCCCGGTAACTTTACCGATGATAGCAACCTTGTTGTTCAAACTACGCATATACATAAGTACGAGCATTATCCACATACATAAACATTACCAAGGCGGCATGAGCATAGTCATGGTATAGGAGCAAGCATGGATTAAACAAATTCAATGGGTTTAAGGAGATAAAATCTCGGGATTACATCAACGTACATACATACACATTAGCATATGCATATCAGCTAGTGCATTTACATACTACAAAAGCCTTCCGACCCACGTGTCCTGAGTTTCCGACCCCCGAGTCATGAATATTTGACATGCTATTTTCTCCGACCCTCGAGTCGTGAGTTTCCAAACAAGTGAATCTTTTTCATGCGGGTAGGTTTGCTAAAACTATAGCAAATGATTCATCTTATGCAGGTACGCTTTTCAGAACCATGGCAGGTAATTCCTTTGATACAGGTAAGTTTGCAAGAACTATAGCAAATAATCCCTATTGGTGCAGGTGAACTCGTCCGAACCAGGGCAAGTGATCCAAATGGTGTAGGTGAAATTTGTCCGAACCAGGGAAAATGATTCAAATGGTGCAGGTGAAATTTGTCCGAACCAGGGCAAATGATCTAAATGGTGTAGGTGAAATTTGTCCGAACCAGGGCAAATAATCCTAATGGTGCAGGTGAACTCGTCCGAACCAGGGCAAGTGATCCAAATGGTGTAGGTGAAATTTGTCCGAACCAGGGCAAATGATCCAAATGGTGTAGGTGAAATTTGTCCGAACCAGGGCAAATGATCCAAATGGTGTAGGTGAAATTTGTCCGAACCAGGGCAAATGATCCAAATGGTGCAGGTGAAATTTGTCCGAACCAGGGCAAATGATCCAAATGGTGTAGGTGAAATTTTTCCGAACCAGGGCAAATGATCCAAATGGTGTAGGTGAAATTTTTCTGAGCCAGGGCAAATGATCCAAATGGTGCAGGTGAAATTTGTCCGAGAAAGGGCAGATGATCCAAATGGTGCAGGTGAGCTTGTCAGAACTATGACAAGAAATCCTATTGGTGCAGGTGAACTTGCTAGAGCTATAGCAAGTGATCCTTTTGGGGTTCACAAACTACGGAAACTTACTAGAACTATAGTAAGTGGGGATCACAAACTACGGAAACTTACTAGAACTATAGTAAGTGGGGTTCACAAACTACGAAAGCTTGCTAGCGCTATAGCAAGTTAACTATCTTCTACATAACAAAACCGCGAGTCGTCGCTCTTGATAGTTACGTTTACCCATCACGTTAGTCCCTCGGCAGTGATCAAAGGGTTTCTTCAATGGGGTTCATCACGTTAGTCCCTCGGTAGTGATCTACTTCGAAAAAAACAAAAGGGGTTTTACAAAGGGTTTCTTCAATGGGGTTTATCACGTTAGTCCCTCGGCAGTGACCTGCTTCGAAAAAACAAAGGGGTTTCACAAAGGGTTTTACAACAAGATTTCCAAAGGGTTCCTCAATCGGGTTTATCATGTTAGTCCCTCGGTAGTGATCTTCGCCAAGACATCATCAATAACAAATAAAGGTGTCATCTCTCTTTTTCAAAGGTACTAACATACTTCAACTAACATAACTAACAATCATGCATCATTCAATTAACATACCTCATTCATACATAATGCATATACATACATCGCTCTCATTTATTTTGAGAAGCCCGCTGCATCATACATCGCATGCATCATAACATCGCATAAAATCCAGGTTGCCTTTTTAGGTCGTGTTATAATCAAAATCACCTGGTTCCTTCCAAAAGGCGTTTGCTTCACACTCTGAAAAATGGTATTCACCTCGGGTGGCATCTTTAAGCCCATCTCCTGCATAACTTCTTCCCAACAAATGCAAATTTCTGGGCATTCTCAGTGTTCAATCATCTTCTACCTTTAGATCACGATAGGCAGACGTGCCTATCTGACTCTTCAGGTTTAAGAAGATTGAACAGGAGCAGTTGTCATACCCTAAAATTTGCCCACCCCTCATACCTTTCCAAAATGTCATTCAATTTCGAATGAGCGCAATGGTAGGTAAAGAGTGTGAATGCGGGAGGATTCGAGTTCGAATCCCACCGTCTTCTATTTTATCACTTTAATCTTTTTTTACTTCTTTGTCACTTTTTACTAATTATTTTTGATTTCTTTATTTTATATTTTTTGAGTTCTACTTATCATTAGGCATAAGTTTATTAGTAGTTACTATTATTATTATTATTATTAGTTTTAGGTTTATTGGAAATATGTTTATATTAATTATAGTTATTATTAGGTAGATTTTAGATGCTATTATAATGCCCCATTTATTTAGAATTAAGTAATAATTAAAAATAAAATAAAAAATCATGTTGGTCCCATATAATTATTCTTGTGATATTATTTTATTTTATTTGATTTTATTCATTTAATTTCAAATAAAAAATCAAATAAAATCCTAAAAAAATTATATGATGATAGTTCTTTTTTATTAATTCAAATAAAATACAAATATAATCCAAGGGCCAAGATTAAATGAAAAATATGCATGGAATAGCATGGTGTTCACATTTAGAAAGATGTATAAAATCTTCTTCCAATTTCCATGTTAATAATGGTTTGATTGTTTTCCAAAGAAGGAACCCTAATAAGATGATATATATTCTAAAATAATTGAGAGAGAGAGAGAGAGGGGGGACGAAACATGGAAGAGGGGAGGCCAAAAAGCTAGGGTTTTACACTAAAAAAAGAGGGAAGAAAAGGATTCAAAGTTGCACCACGGTTTCTCTGTGGCAAAGGCTTTAGATCTGTTCTAATGGTCCCAATCCCTTCCTGAAGACTAAAGGAGAGACGAAGAGTCAAAGACCGTGCTCAGGGGCCCTTGGAGCTTGCATATCGTAATTGCATTCTTTACTTTTCTGATTTTCGTATTCCGCTAATATACGTATTTTAATCCGAACTAACCATATCAATGAGTTCATGGGTGGGTATAGAATAAACCTGGGCTGTTACATGCGAGTTATCATGCAAGAATGCATCTCTGCCATTGTTGCTCGTGAACTTATTGGTTGCTTCGTATTGCATCATACAAGGAATTACAGGCCAAGTGGACCATCCCAATGGATTCGCAGCCATGGAATTAGGGGGATAAGGTACTTGTGGCGTGTTTTTTATGGCTGTTTTGCAGGGTCCAAATCTCCCTTCGCCGGAGAAGGCGACGGAAAACGTCCTGAGCGGTGGCTAGGGCTGTCCTGGGGAAGAAGAAGCACGTTGGCACGAGGGAGCAATCTCATTGGTCCGTCAAAAGGTCAAACCATCTCTCCTCACGCGTGGCACACCACGGTTCGCTGGTCAAACTCTGACCTCTCTCTCTTCCTTCGATTGGTGCACCAATATCCCCAGGGGGCCCACTTTGACTCTCTTTTCAATTAATATTCGATGCATCTTGTTTTATATATATTGTTTGATGGTTATATTATAAACGAATAAGAAAATTGGCTGGACTGGCAAGGGGACTTTATCACAACTACAACTTCCTGGGTTCAATCCCCAGGTTACAAATATTTTTTATGAATAACAAGACATCTGATCCTGCGCATAGCATCAACGCGCGCCCATGGTGATCCTCCAGTCTGGGTCGTACGAATCCCTATGATCCAGATCCAATGCACATCCAAATGCAAGACCACCATAGATCCTCAAGAGCGTGCTGCATAAGATTACTCCCAGGTTTTTTTTATATAATTTTATTATTTTGTTTATAATTTTATTATGTTCTTAAGATTAAATATTGATAAATTGTGTTTTGTTTAATCAATTAGTATAACTAGGATTAGGATTATAAAATTAGGATTAGGGTTTAGAATTATTTAGGATCGTCCCGATTATTCGATTATATCGATTAGTCGACTTAATTGATTTAATTAAGTTTAATTAATATTAAATCACAAAAACCCTATAAATGTATAAGTATTAGGGTTTGCCCAATCCCACTGCCATTTGGCAAAAATATTAATTCGATTGATTATTGATTAATAGAATTTTCTCCTCGATCCGACTATATCTATTAGTCGCATTGGCGAGAAATAAATTTAATCTAATATAATTTAATTAACTCTGGTCCAATTCTCTCCTCGATCCGACTAAATCTATTAGTCGCAATGACGAGAGATAAAATAATGAATCCCATAATTTAATTAAACTTCAAAATACATTTTATTTGCTGCCCGCGACGATCGTATCTATCGATCAGAGTAACCAACAATTCCCATTAATCCGTTGACTATAATGGTCAAATCTATTAACCATCGCATCTAACGGTAACATATCAAACCAGGGTTGTACGCCAAAAACTTAAAACATTCAAAACACTTCAAATCAAACTGCGGATTTTCATCCCTACGAAGGTGATTGAAAATACCTTTTCAAAACTGCGAAACGGTAATTCAAAATACCGTCAAACCATGTCACATCAAATTCAAAGGCGTACAAACCTGTGCCCGAACTACGTTGACTCTGATTCTCCCTAAGGAGATACGTAGGCACTTGGTAACAAGGCGAGTCCCCTTCCCTCTAAATCTCATTTTTTTCCCGATTTGTTTCCCTTAATTACTAATCCTTGAAAGCATGAACCTTGCCTTAATAATTTTAGCCATAAAACTGTTACCTTAGATTCAAAGCCATAGGAAAGGGTTGAGGGTGCCTAACACCTTCCGTCGACCTGATTATAATAATCTTACCCCGATCTCTAAACTGCGTAGGGTTTCCTATTCGCCCTTCAGAATAGGTGGCGACTCTAAAATCTTTATTTTTAGGGCAGTTTGCTACACGAAGCGAGTTGGAAAAGCAACTTGATGTTGATCAAGTGTTTGAATCTTATCTTGAAAGATTGATTTTAATCGCCACTTATTTTCTTGTATTAACAATCATGCATTAGTTAAAGAAACAATAAAGTAAACTAAAACAATAAAAAAAAGGGAGAGAGACACGCTATCAATACAAGAGTTGATCAAAGCTAAAAAGAATAGAACCAATAAAGAAAATAATAAAAGGGAGAGATATACAATATCAATACGTGCGCAATTAAAGAAAATAAAAGAACATTCACAAAATAAAATAAATAAAGCATAAAAAAAAATAATAAAAGGGATGAGGATGCATTGTCAATACATAAGTAAGAATAAATGACATAAAAATAGAGGAGGATGCATTATCAATACAAGAGTAAAATAAATAAAGCATAAAAGAAAAAAAAATTAAAAGGAAAAATATGCAATTAATTAATTAGTTAAATTAAAAAATAAACTAAAAATATTTTTGAGTTTTTTAATACGTGAGCAATTGAAATTAACAAGTGTATGAAAAAAAATAAAATCGAAATCAGAAATTAAAATGACAAAGCATTTAAGGAAAAAAAGAAAAAGAAATAAAATAAAAGAGGGTGTGGAGCCAAATATTTGGCAAAGAGCATAAGAATAAGAAAATGGTGGCATAAATCCAAATAAGCACTGTGCCCACCAGCCATCAAACAAAAGAAATTGGAAAAAAAACAAAAAAGGAGCATGATAAAATAAAGGTGAAAGTTAATACGGTGAAGTTAAATTTTTGGTCTATCACGGTGAACTACTAAAATACCTATTATAATAGGTTAAACAAGTTTTTTTTAACAATTTATGCAATTGTCCAAAAAATTCTTTAATTGCTTTTTTGTATTTTTATAATTTATGTAGAAATTTAATTAATTGTTAAATGATTTATTAGTCTGAATAAATATTTTAATATATATCATAAAAATATTTGTTTTTTAAAAAAAATAGAAATTTACTAAAAATTAAAAACTTGAAAAAATTGTGTATCAATGTTGACGAGTTTTTTTTTTTTATAAGTTGTTGACATTTTTTTTTGATACAATGTTGATGAGTTTATCTAAGTGTATTAATATTTTTTATCTAACATGTACATTTTGTATTTCATTTATTTTGGCATATACAACCCATTGTGCTATTATATTTAACATAAACCATAGGGTATTAGCGGTGGATCATTACAAATATATTATTTTTATTGTTATAAAATCAAATTTTTATTTGTTTTTATAAGAAATAAGATAAATATTTCGGTACCCATATATTTTAGTTGGATATTGATACTTTTAGTAAAATTAATATAAATTTTAATTTATTTTAAAATAAAATGATAAAATAAAATAAATTCAAAGAGTAATGAAGTGTTCACTTAATAATAAAATATTAATTTTATAATGTTCAATGATTAAATCATAATTAATTATTATAAATAATTTTTTAAAAATTAATAAAATATTCAGTAAATAAATTATTGTTGATTGGCATAAATAAATTTTAAAACCAATTTTTTTAATAATATAATTAATATTTACATACATTTCCTTTTAACTATTACTAATATTAACATTAATATTAGAGTTTGTTTTAATATATTTAACATTTTAATTTGTTAATTTACAAAATTGTTAGTGTAATTTATCATATATTTTGGTGCTATAGTTATAATTATATTTTGGGTATGAAGGTAAATATTTATTTTTCTACATACTACTTGGTTTGTAGGTCATTCACAATCAATCATGTCCATTGAAATTGTTTAATAATAAATTAATGATTATTTTAATAGTTCACCATGATGGAGAAATAATTCAACTTCACCATGTTATCCTTCACCTAAAATAAATGAGGTGAAATAAATGACCAGGATTTTAATATCTGTTTGTCTTTAAGAACAACAACAATTCATCCTTATTTTGCCCATAATTTGTTCAATTTTTCATGGAATTAAGTAATTAAAAAATGAAAATTCATCTATTAGATCTCTCAAACAAGAATCTATACTTAAAAAAAAGAAATAAAATATAAATAAAAATTAATTCACATTTTAATCACTTTTTCTTATGGAGGTTCAAGAACACTTTAAACTCTTGATTTTTAATCAATAGAGTTTCCATGTAAAATGGTGATGATTAAGATAGTGAGATCAAACTTGTGTTTGTTTACTAAATTTTATAGTGTGTTATTGTTTCGGTGCTAGTTTAAGTAATTTAAAATTTCAGAGATTCATACCCATGATGGACAGTTACCTAAATGAAAAAAAAAAACCATAAGTTACTATAATACACACTAATGTAACACCATTTCCAAAAACTTCACGAAAATAATATATAATAATCAATTAAAATGGAAACTATAATGCTATCTAATGCTTTATTGTATATATTTACTTATTAATTTATAAATTCATGGCAAATCATGTAATATTACCTAAAAAGAAAGACGGAAAATAGTGAGAAAGAAAGAGGTATGAGAGAATAAAGGAAACTTTGAGAAAATCAATATCTTTATTTTTTTTTACGCAAGATATTATATAATAGAGAATTAAGGGTTCCTGTTGTTATGGTGATGATTGCTGAAAATGGATTTGCTAAAATGAATTATAGGTGTGGTTTGAGGTTTTGTTACTCTTTTAGTGTGTTCAGATTTGTTGATAATGGTTCTATGGGTATGAGCTCTAAGATGAATTCTTAGAATTTCACTCGGTTGTTCTTTACATGTTTGTACGTTTTTTTTTTTTGCTTGCTTTGTTTGTTTTGTTGAATTGGTGATTGTTGTTTTCTCTTGAATTTTTATTTGTATCCTTGGTAATCCATTAGACACTTCTTGTTCATTGAAATTATTTATATTTTAGTGGTTATCACCTCTTTATTTATATATTATTTTGCCATTAAAAAAATTCTCAATAAAAGTGTTCTCTATATTCTTTGTTGTTTTTTAATCTAGTAGTCTAATGGCTAAAATTTCATCTCCTAAAGATAAATAAATAAAATGTCATGGAGCACTCTTGCATTTGATATTCATGCAAAGCTACAAGTTGAGTATTTATATATCATTGTATCAATGTTATCTCAAATTTGTTCTCAATAATTAAGATCTAGCTCTCTTTAAAGATTTTATAAAATCAATTAATATCACACATTAATCTTACGTCAACGTTATAAAAAAAACTAGAATAATTTACAATGTATATATAGTGATATATATTATCTCTATTTTTTAAAATGGAGTTTACATTATTCTCGATAACTTTTAAGTGAAAAAATGTAACAACAATTGAATAATACAATAATAATCTTTTTTGAGTCAATCAACTAAATTTTACAAGAGAAATTATAAAAGTATAACATTATAGTTACTACTATTATTTTTCAAACTTTTCTGATACTATTACCAGCACTGACAAATCTTTCTTATGCACTTTGGACTTTTAGGATAGATGCAAAACATATCATTACGACAATCTCTGTCAATTTCGCATAAAAACACTCCTGTGAAGTTGATAATTAAAAATGAATATTAATATCAGGAAATGAAACATTGGGTATAAGATTGAGAATAAATTTTAAAACAAATTAGAAAAAAAATTAACATACCATTGGTTAAAGTGATGAATATGAAAATAAAAATAATCATGACATAAACAAACTTAAGAATTTCTGCCATATTTTAGCTGGTTTGTTTATAAAATTATAAAATTGTGTGACCACTTTATAGTGTAAAAAACTCCATTAATAAAATTATAGTTAATGTTCAATATCTCTTGATAAATAGTTAGAGCTCATTTTAGCATTTTTTTGTATTTCTTTTTTTATCCTTTCATAATAGGGAGGGGAAAATCCTAAAACATTATTTTAGGATTGAATGATGACAAAAAAATAATTATAGAAATAATGAACCAATGAGCTGTAAGCATACAATTATTTATTAATTAAAATTTTCATAGTATCATAATTAAGTATTAAAAAAATAGAAAACAGTCCAAGTTGAACAAAAGGTGTTTGAAAATACCAAGAAATTTCGATTTGGATTCCTTGATTTTTTTTAACAAAAGTCATATTCGTAATACTAAATTTAAGAATTTATATTTTAAATCTTTAATGCCTCAAATTGAACTAATTTATCGTAATTTTTTATCTAATTTTTCTTTAGAGCTGTTTATCACTAATTAGTTTATAGTAGAACTAGAACTTAGTTGTTTATAACGGTGTAGGTGTAGATAGGCCGGTTTAAATTGAGTTTGGCCCAATCAAATACCCAATTTATATAGGACACTCTGGTTAAATAACCAGAGTGTCCTATATATGGTTTGTTGAGGTTAAATAACCACTCACTATATTTATGGACCGGTTTGGACAAACCCATTAATATTTGGATTGGGTTGGTTAGTGGGTTGCCCAAATAATTTTTATTTTATTAATATTAAATGGCTAAATGATGAGTATCATATTTTTTCATAAAAATTATTCGAAATTTTCATCTTTTTAAAAAAAAATTAGATAACCTATTTTTACTATTTCTTAGCATCATAAAATAATAAATGATAACATCAACTAGTAAAAATTTGCATAAAATACTAGCAACGAACTAAACTTGCATGACATAAAATCGTATTAACATCAAAATAATCAAAGAGCGAAATATCCAAAATTAAATAAAATCATAGTTCACTAAAATAGTAAATATTCAAGAGAATAAAATTGCAACAACTAAGTTGCATATTTTACTTCGATGATGAGGCCGTCACTTTCTAACTTATTCACTTCTTCGCCGATGGTGACTCTCTTCTCCTCTCCAACCTTTTGCTTTATTTGAGATACTGATTTCATAGTAGGGTCGACGACAAGGCGATGTGACCATTTACTTGTACATGTTCGTTTGACAAGCTCTGGAATTTCTTAATGCTGTCAAGATCGAATTGTAGCTTTTGGAAGGTGCTCTAGAATAGGATGTCTTCTAAGATTCCATGATCTATCAGTACTCATTTTATGTCCAAATTATCGTATTGCATCATGATGACTAGGGGGCGTTATTGTGAGAGTAGACACCAATAACGTCACTGCTAGAGAAAATTATTCTAGGCCATGGCCCTCTCCATGTGGCTTTGAAGAGGCCAGAGGATATTATATTTGCAGCCAACACCTGCCTGGCTTATTTTCTACTGGAGAAGTTAGAATTTTCACCACCGGTAAAACCTTTGACAATGGTGTTAACCATGAGGTTCCGAAATTTCTTGGACAGTTTTTAGAGTAAGAAGTAAAAATGGTGATAATAATGGAAGGTGTGACATAAGTTAGTTTTATCGGAGCCCCACGGTGGGAGCCACTATACTTGCTAAAAAAAGTTCATATGTATAATAACCCTTAACTAGTAAGGATATCCAAAGGCTTTAGGGTTTTTTTTGGTGTTTAGAGTAAGCTCACAGGAAGGGATGAAGAGCTTTTTTTGGGAGTGTTTTTCTATTAATATGATATTCTCTCTCCTTAACTCTAATATCGGGGTACTTATAGAGACTTATGGGTCTGGATTTATGATTTATCAAAATTAGAAACCGCTTATCCTAATAATAGCAGTGGATCATTGAATCCCTATTTCTTAAGTAGATATGAGGCATTCCCCTGAATCCTTCTCTACATCATTTTTTAGCAAGACACATCACCTACCATGTTTTCCAACCTTGGACGGGTGATACATGTCGTGGGCGATGACATCTCCTTGTGGGAGATTTAATCTCATCGTGAGTGATACGATCCCATTTCCCCTTGAGGATCCTTACAAATATATCACATTTTAACATAGGTTTTTGGCCGACGCTAAATCTATATTTCTAATAGAGCGAGGTCTTCACATTTTATGCATTTTTTTGGTCAAGTGATTTTTTGAACCATAAAATCTTCAATTTAATGGTTTGCTTTAGATGATCTATTATATTTTTGGTATTTTCTTAAAATTAAAATTCATTCTGTTTTAGATCGTGGATCCATAAAAGCCGATTATTTTCAAAAGGGAAGGAAAGTGTTTATCGAGTTTTATGGAGGGGCACTCTTTCTTTAAACTCAAGAAAGTCAAGAGGTGTAAATTGGGTGTGGTTTGGTTGACGGTTACTTGGTGCCTTTGGATAGTTAGAAATGATGTGTGTTTCCGGAATGATGGTTGGAGCGTTAACAACATTGTTTGGAACATTAAATTTACGGCGTGGAGATGGTCTTTTTGTGGGAATATTACCGCTACCAATTGCAATTTTTACAATTTTTGTAAGGATCCTTTATGCTTCCTTTCGTAAGGGCAATTGGTTGGTAATTTTCCCTTTTGGTTAGGCTTGCTCCTTGTCCTTTGTATTTGGGTTTGAGAACCCCTAGTTCTCCTATATATCTAATTCTTGCTTATGAAAAAAAAAAAAAAACAAGTGTCGATAATTTGGATTTTTGAACATGACTTTCATTTATGGGATAATTTTCTTCATGTCATACCTGAGAACCTTGTCGAATATTTTTGGCTGACCCAACTATAAGACATTTTTTCCTACCACACTACTTTTATAACATGGCATTCGCATGTAGTTTGGCTTTTACCGTAATAGCATTTGTGAATTTTTATGTTTTTTTAAAGTATTATATTTTTTTCTAGGAGACGTGAGTCATTCTTCTGAATCCTTCTCTGCATCATCTTCAACCAAGACACTTCACCTCTCATGTTTTTCAACTCTGATGAGAATAATTAGAAGTAGAAGTAAGTGCTATAAAGCATTGCACTTGAATTTCTTTATTGTTCAATACAACATCTATGTCTTTTATTTGGCATGAGCAATCGTGGTTCATATTTGTTTGCACTGATCTTTGCTACCTGGTTTAATTTATACATTTATCATACTAATTTTACATCTTTATCTAATAATTGTTAAACCATAAATATGAATAATCTCTATATTTATATAAAATTTGGAAGTATATAGCATTGTTATCTCAAAATTATTCCTATTGTTTGAGCTCTTTTCAGAGAATCTATTAATTTAATTAATATCATACATCAGCCTTACACTAGTTAAACTTAAAATAAGAATAATTTATACTATATATAATCATATACTATCTTTATTTATTATAGTGGAATTACATTATTCTTGATAACAAACACAAGACAATAATAAACTTTTGAGTCGATCAATTAAATTTGAACACTCGATTGCTATTATTACCGACAAACACAAACATTGTCTATGCATGTTGGACGTTTAGGAGAGATACACAACATTTGCCTACGACATTCTTTATTAGATTTGCATCTATAAATTACTCCTGTGATATTAAAAAATAAAAATAAATCTTAATAATGGAATTCGAAACATTGTTGTATATTCCTTCCGTTTTAAAATAATTTTCGTTTAAAATTTTTACCAACAAATTAAAAAATGTAATAATAATATCATAAAACATTACATTTTTACTGAATTAATTTTATTAATGTATTGAAAATAGCATATATAGTAATAACTAAATAACACAATTGAAAAAATAGTAATTATTACTATATTAAAAAGTGAAAATAATAATTATTATAAAATATATTTTATTTACTAAAACGACAATTTTTTTAAAACGGAAAAAATATAAGACAGATAACTAATTTTGAAAACAAATTGCAAAAATAAACTTACCATCTGTTATAATGAAAAATAAGAAAAGATAAATAATTATAATATAAACAAATTTGAAATTTTTAACCATATTTTTTCACATTTGTTGCTAAAGTAAAAATTTGTATGGTCACTTTATAGTGAAAAAACTTTCACTTTTCAAATTAAATTTATTGATAAATGTCTCTTGAGGGTCATTAGAGTTCATTCTAGCATTTTTATATTTCCCTGTTGAAAAATTCAAAAACATAAATTGTAGATTGAATGATGAAAAGAATATTTATAAAAATAATAATGCATTAATCATATGCAATTAAAATATTTACTTATTAATAAAAAATTTCAAAGTTTCATAGTTATGCATTTTTTAGTTGAAGAGTTTTGTTACACAATAATAGAAGGGTAAAACAAAAATTTATTGGGTCAGTCGATCTAATATCCAAAAATGAGAATTTCTTCATCTACCTCCTAACCTTCTTGCTCACCCCTGGTGAATTTACAACATTACCCCTTGTTTCGGAAATTCATTTCCGAAACGGTACTTTTTTTTTGAAAAAAATGTGTTTTCGGAAATGAACTTCCGAAAACGTGTTTTTTTAATATAAAATATTGGTTTCGGAGATGCATCTCCGAAATAAAGTTACATTTTCAGAAAATGTGGTGTTTCGGAAGTTCATCTCCGAACGCACCCCCATGATGGAATTCGGAAATGAACCTCCGAATTTATGTCTGGACAGAAGAAAAATGAAAAACAACAACGATTCGCTTTATTTAATCGGGTGAAGATGACAACGATAATATTACTGAAAATTAAAGTTACATATTGTTGAACACGGGTAGGTGGGGATGAGTCAACATTTTGATAACGTCGTCCGCCGATCTTTGAAGTTTGGCGTCCAACTCGATCGGGCCTTTCGAAGAAAATCGGTCGAACGTTGTCCACATAACCGCTAAATCTTCGTCGTTCTTGATCTCAAAAGGTGTGAACTTAATGCCTCCCTCGTCGTTAAGCGATGGCGAGCGGTACTCGAGCTTGACAACCTTTCGATTCTCGGGATAGCGCAAAAGCGTGTTGAGCGACGGTATCAATTCCGCAAACGGCGTGTCGCGCGAGAAGCGAAATTGGAACGGCATCGGGTAGCCGGTTTCAAAGTAGACGAATGCTAGGTGGGGGTAGGTTTGTATCATTTGTGTATTGTGGTGTGAAGAGGATGAAGAAGAGTGTGTAGTATTTATAGACTTATTGGAGCATTGATGGGCCAACAAACCTTATCCTGCCTCAGGGGACATTTCGGAAATGAACTTTCCGAATTATGCAGAAACAGAGGTGAATTTTGCATTTTGTGCATTGCATTCTGTTTTGTGTAAACAATACCAAAAGCATACAAAATAGGCATAAAATAGGCAATGACAACATAAAACATACTTATATTATATATGTATTGAATCGGTCCGATTTTACATGATAAACAACAATACATACAAAAAATGATCGTTACAAACAAAAATGATCCGGAACGAACTAAAATTCACCGAACCAATCGGTGGATCCTAAGTCCAAAATAGGCACGTTCTTGGACCGCTCTCTATTTTGCTCGCGCTCTTTGCTCATCATTTCTTCAAACTCAGCCATCCTCGAAACGAACGAATCCGGCCAAGTCTCCGCCTCATTTGAACGATGTGTCGTCCATTGACAAGAAGTAGCCGGTATAGGACAACCCGGTTTCAAAAACACTTGAACAAAGTGCCGCGATCGTAGATACCCGATGCATATGATGTGGCCCGACGCGTCCAACGGCGGTCGACTATGAAGTGGAAAGAAAGTCTCACTCTTGAAGACCGCATGTGCGGATTCAACACGGTTAGTCGTGGTGCAACCAAGATGTCTAACTCGATTTGTCCAAGTGCACACGACTTTTTCTCTAACTTTGTCAAGAATGGTGGATTCGACGTAATGACAAAATGTCCTAATGGAACCACACAAAGACCTAAAGTGTACCAATTTCTCGGTATACACCTCTTCGAAGTGTGCATCCAAAATTTCCCTCCATGCCGACATTATCCTTTCAACCACAACACCAGCTTTGACAACTTTACCGTTTTCATCCGGCCTATCTTTTGTCCCAACCGCGGGTTTCAACTTGCTTCTCACGTTGCAAGTTATGTGATACCGGCAAAGTAACGCGGTCGATGTCGGGAAGACGGTATCGACCGCATTCATCAAAGCATTGTCTCGATCGGTGACAATGACGTTTGGCATAACCTCTTGATCAACTAACAAAGACTTGCAAATTCCCAAGGCCTACGTAAAGTTTTCTTCTTTTTCACACTCCAAAAAAGCAAACCCCACCGAATAAGTCTTGTCCGTCGAGGTCACACCGACGATCTCTAGAAGAGGAAGCCTATACTTGTTTGTCTTGTACGTCGAATCCATGACTAGAATGGTTGGAAATGTGTTGAACAATTTGATACTTTCGGGATGAGTCCAAAAAATATCACGCACGGTAACTTTGTCCTCGGAGGTTCGGAAGCTTGAAACATAATTGTTATCGTCTAGAAGTTTCAAAAGTTGTTGCATTTCCGACCGAGGGCCCATATTCAAAACCTTGAGATTGTGCCGTTCATTGTAAACTTGCTTGACATTTGAAACGCTATCCGGTTTCTTACGCTTCAAATCGGCAAGTATGTTGCGAGGCGCCACTTTGACTATCGTTAGGTCCGATATCACATTTCTCTCTTCGCGGGACAAACGACACGCCATTGGATGCCCGTGTAACTTGACATCCAAGGCATGATTATGCATTCCACAAATTACGGTTAACCGCCACAAATCATCAACCCTCCGAGTGGCACGCAACTTAAACGGACACCCGCACTTTCTCGATCCCGTGTCCTCGTGTTTTAGCACCCGGTTTGATTGTACATATCTACCACCCCGTTCGCAATTCAAAACAACGAAAGCTTTCCGCCTACTATTTCCGTTGTCCGACCTTAAAATAACAATTCCAAATCCATGTTTGTTAGCTTCCTTCCGAACCCAATCAATCAATTGTTCTCGACTACCGAAACTCCGATCATTTGTAAAATGTTGCCTAACATCGACCGCATTGATCATGGGAGTAGCGTCAATAACCGGATCGTTATTAACGTTGACAATTTCCGGATTTAATACTCCATCGTCTTGCACAATGTTATCCAGATGCACCATACCTAACAAATGCAAAAATTAGCAAAATTGGCCAAAACTGTTTTTTTTTAACTGCCAGGGCATATTTCGGAAGTTCATTTCCGAAATTTATTAGGTGATATATTTCGGAAATGAACTTCCGAACCATATCAGTTTTCAGCATAAATTTGTTGAATCAATGTAGTGAAATAGGGGATGAAATGAGAGATGTTTACCTGAAATTGTAGCTTTCTATGCTCCCTTTAACGTGATCAACGGTTTGAAACTTGATTTTAGGGCGAAAAATTGATGGAGATTGATTGGGTTTTAGAGAGGGTTTTGAGAAGTTTTGGAGAAAAATGATGAAATAGTGAAGGAGGGAAATTTGTATATGCATAAATATTTTCGGAAATGAACTTCCGAAAATATTCACGGTTTTGAATTTTTTATGACTTCGGAGATGCATCTCCGAAAACACCAAAAAAGTGGTGTTTTGGGAGATGCATTTCCGAAGTCAAAAAAATTTCAAAAAAAAAAACTTTGGAAGTTCATTTCCGAAGCAGGGGCAATTTTGGGTTTTCGCTGGGGGTGACCCCCCATAGGGAGGTGGGTAAAGAAATTTTCCCAAAAATTCAAGAGGTTTGGTGGGTTGGGGGTGTGAGATCTTCGTCTGATTAACTTAGTTTCTTAAATAAACGGCGTTGAAGATTGCTTTTCCAAGCTACTAGATTATGAAAGAATATTTTGTCTGCTAAATATGGTGCCTCTGTCTTTGAGGGCACTATGCCAAATTTGTCTTTTTACCTCAAAAAACACGGTTATATGGCAAGGTTTTTAAACCATTTTGCGGGTTTTTTTACCTCAATAACATAAATTACGGGAGTTATAAAAATTTCCAGACATACGATTCCTATAGTTTATTTGCAAGAGTTTTAATTGACCGTTGGTATTGTTGATATTGTAATTCATTGTGTTGAAGCAGTAAGCTGTGGAAACACCTAGTGGTGTCGAAATGTTGAAGTAGTAAGCTCGACATGATTTCGACTTAGATTTATTTTCTATATTTTGGGCTTTTATGTTTTGGGTTTTGACTTAGGGAGAAAGTAACCTAAAACTATAAATAGACGGAGTAACCCCTATTTTTGTAAGCACTTGTATTCATAAAATTTTGCAGTTGAAAAGTCAATAAGATTTTTCACAGGTTATGGAGAGAGAGTTATTCTGCAGAAATTGCCATCTTTTCCCTTTATTTTGGCAAACCTTAATTTTCTTTCTTCTTCAATTTTCTCTTTTCTCCATTGTCAAGAGATAATAATCTTGTTCATCAAGATTGTTAGAAATTTTCCATAGGTTTTGGTGGATTTCCAACATCTGATATCTAGAGTACTAGCTGAGCAATTCGTGGAAAGAAAATCACGATGACAATGAATCATCTAAATGGGAATTTTCAGCGAGTCTCCCAATTCTGAAGGGTCGGAATTATGAGAATTGGTGTAAGCAGATGAAAGTGGTTTTCTATTATCAAGATCTTTTGAATCTTGTGAAAGAATGAGTAACACCGCTTGCAGAAAATGCAACAGATGAAGAAAAGGTTGAAGAAGAATTGGTTGGTGTTTATTTGGTTGCTGTTTCTCCATTAAGGGGGAATGTGATAATTTAATTTGGTGGAGGCATGTAAAAGATTTTTCTGTTAAGAATTGTTTTCGTTGGATTTACTCTTTGAAATCCTTGGTTGTTGTTTTGGAAGAGGATTGTTTATCAGAGCTTAAGTCGTTGTGGGTTCCTTGTGTGCCTAGTACAGTTAAATTGTTTGAATGGAGGTTGTTACTTAATGCTTTACATACTCGTAAGGCGATTTGCATGCGAGGCATGGAAAGCCTTCTTAGTGATCTTTTGTGCCCTTTGTGTAGGTCGGAGGAGGAATCGGTGGGTCATCTTTTTTTTTTGGGTGTGGTCTTGTGAGGATTCTTTGGAAGGAGGCTTTTTGTTGGTTGGGCTTGGATTTAGAGGATGTTGAGTGGGAGGATGGTTTTGATGGTGGAGGTTCGGGGCTTAGCTTATTGCATGTTCTTCGCTTAAGATTGGATGGGATTGTCGAACCTTGTTTTTTTGCTTTCTTGTGGCTTTTGGTTTGTTGGCGTGTATGGTTAGGAAGGAATAATTTGGTCTTTAATGATGGTGTTTGAAATTCCACGGAAATCTTGATCGTTATTAAGACATTTGAGTGGGACTGATTTTCTATTTTTGTTAATGAAAGGGAAAATTGTATTAGAGACAATTAGTTTGTCAATCCTTGCACCTATATTGGAATGTAGGGTTGCTCTAGAGCTTTGATTTTTTTTCCTCTTTTTTTTCTTCTTCCATATGTTTTATATTGAGTTGTACCCCTCGTGCGTTTAATATAAGTGCTTACCCAAAAAAACAAATCATTGAAATTTATTTCTTTTCAATGCAAAATTAGAATAATGTATGCTTTTTTTTCGATGTTAACAATAATTTATGCTAAATATAATCATATAGGGTTAATGAACTTTTTTGTCCCTTTAAATATTTCAAATTTCGTTTTTAGTCCCTCCAAAATTTTCCTTCAAGAAATCGTCCCTACAAAATTTTTCTTCCGAACTATTGGTCCCTAACGTCAAATTTCGTAGCTAATCGGTGGCTAAAGCCGTAGCTAATCTCTAGCAAATTTGACGTTAGGGACCAATAGTTTAGACGAAAATTTTTGAAGTGACGATTTCTTAAAGGAAAATTTTGGAGGGACTAAAAATGAAATATGTAATATTTAGAGGGACCTAAAGGTTCATTAACCAAATCATATATTATCTTCATTTATTAAAATGGAATTACATTATAGTGGTCAAGGTGTGAGATAGATCATAAAAGTAGCTACATGCATCATAGTTGATACTATCATTTTTGAACTTTCTTGTATTATTACCAACAACGACAAACCCTTGCTACGCACATTGGACGTTTAGGCTATGTTTGGGAGTTTGGAGGGGAGGGGAGGAGAAGGATAGTTACACAACATTTCCGTACGACAATCTTCATTAGTTTTACATAAAAGTAATCCTATGATGTTAAATAATAAAAAAAGAATGTTAAAATAGGAAATGAAACATTGTGTATAAAATAGAGATTTAATTTTGAAAAATAAAATGCAAAAATGAGCTTACCGTCAATTACAATGATGGATATCAAAAGAACAATGATAACATAAAAAAATTTGAAAGTTTCAGACATATTATCTACTTTTGCTGTAAAAATATAAAATTGTATAATCACTTTAAAGTGTGTAAACCGCCATTATTCAAAATAGAATATTGTTAAATAACTCTTGATGGTCATTAGAGTTCATTCTAGTTAACCTTTCATTAGAATATTGTTAAATATTATTTCTATGTTAACCTTTCATGATAGGCACTCAAAAATCCTAAAACATAAATTATAGAGTTGAATGATAACTAAAATTACTAAATGAATAATGAAACAATCAAAATTGATTGATTTATTAATTAAAGTTTTCAAAGAATCATAGTTAAGCATAAACAAATTGAAAACTACATGAGTTGAAATTTCTTATAAGAGGAAATACCATATATATTGTTCTGGACTGGCCTGACCCAATCTATTTCTGCATTCATAACGGTCTAATAGTCTTGGTCCAATCACCAAAGAGCAAAGGAAATACCTTTTCTCCAGCACTTTTTCAAGGACGCTTCTCCTTCTAGTCCAAGGATAGCTCACCAGCACAACGCTTAGCCAGACCCGTCTCTATGCAAGCAGCAAGACATGAAGGATAGAAAAACACTTAGAAAGGGGAGGTTTGAATAAGTGTGACTTTAAAAACTCTTAAGATAAAAACAATTGCACAATGATTTTTATCTTGGTTCGTTATTAACGAAACTACTCCAGTCCACCCCCTTAGAGTGATTTACCTCAACTGAGGATTTAATCCACTAATCAATCTTGATTACAATGGTTTTCCACTTAGATACCCTCTAAGTCTTCTAGAGTATTCTGATCACAACTTGATCACTCTAGGAATATACCACTTAGAAACTTCTTAGTCTTCTAGAGTCTACTGATCACAACTTGATCACTCTAGGAATCTTTTACAAATCAATGTAAAATAAATGTTTACAAGAGTATTCAAATGCTTCTTAAAAAGCTATAATCACAACTTTGATATTTCTCTTAAGTTCTAAGCTTAAATCTCACTAAGATATTATAGGTGTAGTGAGGTTGAAGATGAAGTTTGAGATCTTTTGAATTTGACACCGTTTCTGTGTTTTGCGCAAGAGTTATGTATTCAGCTTCTCATCATAACTTATATTTATAGGCGTTTGAGAAGATGACCATTGGGAGCATTTAATGCGTTGCATGTTCCGTACAGCTCTGCATTTAATGTTTTACTCTTTTTTCAACTACCTCGAGCCTTGCTTTTACTGCTTCTACTGACTTTGCCTTTTGTAGCTTCTAATGTTCCTTTTGTCAGTCAGAGTAGCCTATCACCTTGTACTTCCTTTTGATCTGATGTTTGTAGATACAACGTTTGAATAATCAGAGTCAAACAGCTTGGTGCAGAGCATCTTCTTGTCTTCTGACTTTGAAGTGCTTTAGCGTGATACCATAAGAACTTCAGTGCTTCTGCTTCCGATCTCATGTTCTTCTGATGCTTAAATAGACCATGTTCTGATTCTGCTTGACCATCTTGTGATGTCTTGCGAGAGCATGTTCTGATGTTGCATACTTGAACCTTCTGAGTCAGTGCTTCTAGCGCTGAATTGTGCGTACTCTTTATATAATCCCTGAAATGGAAAATGCATAGGATTAGAGTACCACATTATCTTATACAAAATTCATATACATTGTTATCATCAAAACTAAGAATATTGATCAGAACAAATCTTGTTCTAACAAGACATCCACCCAGTTCTCCGTCGAGGACAAGGATTTCTCTGCTTGCTAAGCGCCCCTGCCGACCCGAAAAATCGCTCTTTCCAACCAACGACTAGTTTTGGGCAGCCTCCCAAGATTCCTAAGTTCACTGCTAGAATCTTGACATTCACGCATTTTGGACCTAAATCCATGATCCAGTCCAAAACATGGACCAATGGCCAAGCGTTGAGGGCAATATAAAAACTCTTTCATTTGAGAGGGCCGGGTAACACAATCTCAAACCTTTGAGACTCTAAAACGTATATGTGCTTCTACTTACTTGATCGTCAGAGTGTCTTGTAGGTACACCATTCTTCATCATCACCAACATTATGCTCATAGACGTTGGCCCACTTTCAGGTTCTGATCAACCGGTATGATCATATATATGGAATAAGATCAAATGACACCAAAATATCAAAATTTATAGGCTAATTTGACACTAAATTTTAACCATTACAAGAATTGATCAAACGGTCATGATAAATTATATTAAATAAAAAAATATATAGCCTATTTATTTCTTAAAAAATAGATTATTTATATGACCGCTTGATCGAGTAGTATTAACAATTAAAATTTGGTGTCAAATTAAATTTTGACACTTTGGTGTTGTAACACCCTAATTCCTCAATGGTAATTTAATAAAATGAGAGTAAATTATTTTCAAAGTGATATACAACAATTAGGATGGTACACTTCATCAACAATAAAATTTACGCAAACATGAATACATAGATATATAACACACTTTTCGGATGAACCGACAAACAACTTCAACTTAGTCTTCAACTTCAACTTTATTAATGCAGCGGATAAAAATCATGTTTATTACAAAATAATTCTCTGACAGCATCAAACAACTTTTCTTCAAAATAAAATAGAGTTATAATACTCCAACATAATCACCAAAATAAAATAATAATAAATAATAAAGTAAACAAGCGTTCATCTCCCCGGTGTTACATATCAGAGCAGTGACGCCAAACCAAATAATAAAAGAGCTAATATTTTTTATTTAATTTGATGTATTAGAAAATTAAATGATTTCGTGTGATTAGAATAAGAATTATTATTGAGATTTAATAATAATAATATTAGTAGTATATTTAATAAATAGTAATTGGACCATGAAAGGTTTTAGTATGAGTATTGGGGGGAGGTGTGTGGGTTAAGCCCATTAAGGAAAAGAATAAGTGAAGGATTAATAAAAGTAAGAAAAATAAAATAGAAGGGAAAATAGAGAGTATGAAGAGAACGTGAAAATAGAGAGAAGATGAGCTATGGCAAAGGGAGAACCTCCATTAATAGAGAAACTTGTGAAGAAAATTGTTAAGGTAAGGGTGGGGTTCTAACTCTATAACGGTTTTTATAATGATAGGGAATGGTAGTAATTAAGTCCCCGTAGCTATAGGTCTTGAGTTCTCTATGTTTAGTTTTATATGGTTTTACCCAATTGATGAAATTGCGATGTTTGTTGTGTGAAATTGATGATGTGAATTATGTTGAATTGGTTGGTATAACATGTGCATAGTTTATTAAATAAGTGCTACTGGTTTGGTTGTAAAAACTTGAATTTTTGGGTTCTAATGGATAAATCTCGTAACAGAAAAAATTAAGGATTTTGACACTGGTCCAGTGAAGTAACCGGTTACATGGTTTTAGGTAACCGGTTACTTCGTAATAAAAAGGGCTTTCTTGGCTGGTTATAGTGAAGTAATCGGTTACTTGAACTGTGGTAACTGGTTACCTGGTGTAAAAATTGAAAACAGTAGCTACATGGTTGAAGTAACCACTTACTTGGTTTGAGGTAACCGATTACCTAGAGCAATTTTTGTGAAATAGTGGCAACGTATGTGAGGTAACCGGTTACATGGTTTGAGGTAACCGGTTAACTTACTGAAACTGACAGATTTTCCAAACTTTGAAAATTCATATCTTTTGACTTGGATGTCTGTTTGACGTGTCGTTCGAACCATTAAAAAGCTAAAATTATTTTCTATCTTATAAAGATAGCCTCAAGCCCATTGTGTGGATTGAGTGCAAACTTAGAAGATGGCTTACTCCTTGTTGATGCCTCTAATAATTGGCCAATTGTAAAGGGGGCTTATGCCCTGTTTGGTACCACATACATATGAGTTGGTATCAGTCCCCTTGCATTTCACCATACACGATTTGATGTTTGATGTTGAAAGAGTATAATCATGTGCGCTTAAACTACTGTATACTCATTATTATACTTCCTCTTATATTTTTATGATATCTCACCCCTTCTGTTTGAATGTTACCTCTACGTGGATAACGCGCAGGTGACAAAGATTATAGTAGCTGAGGTATGGAGCGACGCCTACTATTACGTGAAGGTTTATAAAACACTTAGAAGAGGGGGGGTTGAATCAATTTTCCTTTTTCGCTCACAATAACAATAGACAAAACACAATTATTTTTATCCTGGTTCATTTGCAACTCAAACTACTCCAGTCCACCCGCCAAGGTGATTTGGCCTCTCTCAATTGAGGACTTAATCTACTATAATCAAACATGATTATAAATGCACAACCAACTGTTGTGACTAACGATACAATGCACAAGCCAACTGCAAGTGACTAACACCTCTAAGACAAACTAGTCCTAGCCCTCTTGAGAAATCTGACCCAACTGGTCTCTCAAGGAACAATTACAAAATAACTTCAAATAATAGTGTTTCAGATTGCTTCTAATAAGCTTTAATCACAAATGTGAATTTTCACTAAGTTTTAATACAAGAAGTATGAACTCAGTATATTCAATTGAATATTTTTCTTCAGCGTAAGTATTCTTCGTTTGTATATGAGCTATTCTCTTTTTCTTTTCAAAGAATCTTCTATATATAGCTTCGAGAATTTTTCCGTTATCTTGATCTTTGGAGAGAGCATTAAATGCTTGCGTGTTTGCTTTTTGGTTTTGTTTCTCTCAACGAACTGCATGTGCGTTGCTTCTTCAAACAACCTTGGGAATTGTTCCATTTGAATGTTTCATCCGTCTTTTAATCATTATGTTTTTAACGGCATCTTATCTTGATTCAGAACTTTGCATCTATTCATAACTTTTGTTCTGACTTATGAATATAACTTCTATTAGAATATGTCTACAACGGTTGGTGCATTCCGAAGTTACTTCATTAAAACTTCAGCAGCTTTTCCTTTTAGTGTTTGTTCAGCTTTACAAAAGGTTCATGTTCAGATGGTACTTGTATTAGAACATCTCCTGAAATGAGAAACATATAATTAAAGTATTACATTTACTTATTCAAAATTTATTTAATTGTTATCACCAAAACACTAAGATATGATTAGAACCAAACTATGTTCTAACATTACGTACATCGAGTTCGATTTTGCTCTGATACGTAACACCGGGGATGAACGCTTATATTACTATTCTTCTGTTTATGATTGCTTATTGGAAGATTTGAGAAGATTATGAATTCTCTTTTATATTATTGCAATGGTGGCATTTCTTTTAAGTTGTTTTCGAAGATGATGAAGTAATATGTGTAACACTCCATATTTTCTTAATTTAATTTAATTAATTTTTAAGTTGAATTATAAGAATTATTTGGCATTTTATTGAATTTATTAGAGAATTGTTAATAAATAAGGTTATTGGGCCAAGTTGTGGTTAGTAATGGAGGGGGTGTGATTGGTAGGCCCTATTACTAAAGTTATTTTGCTTTATTTTCATAAAATAAGACAATTGGGAAAAGGAGAGAATAGAAGCAAAGGAGAAGAAAATAAAATTTCAGAACGTGAGAAGAGCAGAGAACGTGAAGAAGCGCGAAGAGATAAAGACTCAAGATCAACCTTAAGGTAAGGGGGGACTCTTCCATTTAGCATCTATTATAAGATTATATATGGTGGGATTGAATGAGTATGTTGTTCATATTGATTGTGATATGTGTTAGGTTTTGGAATAATTGGGGTTTTGGGAGATTTGATGAATTGACTGAATAATGTTATGTATGATGTTAGATTACCATTAAAACGTGCTAAATTTGTGTTAAAAGGTGTATTCTTATATTGTTTGGTGATTTAACATGTCATGGTACGCATTGGATGGAATGTGGAATGGTACGGGTTCTGTAAAATGGCAATTTTGGGGTTACAGGTATGAAGTAACCGGATACTGGGGTTTGGGTAATCAGTTACCACTGAAGTCTGGGAGGCAGTAACCGGTTACTGAAAAGGCAGTAACCGATTACCCCTATTAAAAACATAATTTCGGGTTATCTTACTCAACATCATTGTGTAATGACTCTTCATCCATAGCTAGCTGGTTCTTAACGGCTATTTTTCAACGGGTCTATTTCCCTTGGCTATTTAAGATGAAGATGATTTGAAGAGAAACGTTGTTGGTGTTATCATCAATGGAACACAACCAAAACCATTAACCATTATAACAACAACAAGAACGATTGCCTCCGTATGGCTTTTGCATCATGTTGTTAGTTACAAGATGATCATAGATCTGTATCAAAGAAAAATCCACAATATGATTATTGTGATTTAAAATAATCATTGAAGAAAAAGAGAACATGGGTTGTTGTCCGAAATGTTCTCAAAAGATCTAAGATGAAGACATTCTTCCTTCTAATGTTTATTAAGTTCAACCAAACTATCAGAAGCCGATGAAAAAGAAGACATTAGAAGTTTAAGAGCTTTAGGTTGTTGTCTGCAAGAAGCTACTAGAAGAAATGAAGACCACACATCAAGCTACAATACAATGTAATATTCTTAGTGTGTATTAGGATCTTATGATGCAAATTATTGAGTTTACTCTTGCTTGTGTAGAAGCACTTTATTGTAAACAAACCTTTATCAACTGAATGTTGATTATTCCTTGAGCGACTGAGTGAAGGTCAGAAGCTCAAGAAGACAGTGGCTGCGGTCATTGTGGGAAATCCTCTTAGAAGACCGAGTGAAGGTCCGGAATCTAAAAGGGTCAATGAATGTTATATCTGAGGATCAGATCACTTCAATTTTGGTAAGTCATAGGGGTTTCCTGTACAAGGGTGTTATTCACAAATGGTGGTTTGTGCAGGGAACATTGAATGTTATATCTGTTAACCCAGATCACTGAACATGTCATTGGGAGTTAGTTACCGGCTGTTGCCCATGCAAGGTTGTTAGTCACAGAGTTATCTGTGCAAATGTTTGTCACCGGTTGTTGCCCATGTAATTGTAATTAGTTTGGTTATAGTGGATTAAGTCCTTGTGCTCAAGGAGAATTCACCTCGGAAGGGTGGATTGAATTAGCTTGGGAGTTTCTCAAGTGAACCAGGATATATCATGTGTTATTTACTCTTATGCCTTAATGTTTATGCATCCGCATTGTTCTTATAAAGGATCAATTAACCTAATAATGTTAAGAAGCGAGAAACTGTCAAAGAGTGAAAATCCTATTCAACCCCCCTTTCTAATGTTTTCTTCACCTTCAGATACATCTTGGTAGCTCCAGAATGAATACTCAAACCACTAAAATGTCCTTCATCAAGAATCCTCTTTCTCAAATCCAATACATCGGGAATACAAATTCTATCACGATACCTCATTATACCATTCTCATAAATCCGAAAATCACCACCTTTACCTTTGTTGATGTTTTTATTGGTTGATTGGCATCTATGTTTGACTAAAATGTAATAGCAGCAAAATATAATACAATGTATAAGTCTTGCAAATATAAAAGAACAAAACAGGTACAAGCAAGATGTTATATGGAATGTCATGACATCAACTCATGACATCGCGCCTGCAGAATTGGAATGAAGATTCAATTTGATTCTCAACAAATACATAATATTCTATGAATATTATGTAATCCAATGAGGCGCAGATTTAAAGGTCAATCAAATAAAGTCATAATATTGAAGAATCAAATCAGAATATTGAAGATTCAGCAGTTTCTAATTTAGGAGATTAATTAGGAAACTTGTGATTGAAGACCTTTCTTTTTGCAGAAGATATCTGAAGATTTGTAACAGCCAGGAGTGTTGCGATTTGTAAGCCCAAGTCCAATTGGGAATAGGTTATAAATAGAAACCTTTGTAACCTAGTTTGAGATGAATGTAAGCAAACCGTATATTGAAAAGATGTAGTCATTAGAATTTGTATAGGTAGACCACCCAGGCTGTGGGATGGCTGCCATGTCCTTCTCGAAACCTGTAGGTAGGAGAAGCTATTGTTCTCACTCGAAACCTGTAGGTAAGAGTTGAGTATTATGTTCTTGATTGAAGCTGTGAAGCAAGATCAAGTTAGTGTTTATTGTTAATTGTTTAAATAGCTGTTGCAGGGTTGTAACAGTTAGGTACCACTAGGGATTGAGCAGAGGTTCTCTTGTCTTAGATGGAGTTCTAAGATAAAGGTTGCATTGGGTAGTGACTAGGTAAACCAGAGGTTGTTTATCTGTAAGCCAGAGGTTGTTTACATAAAATAGTACTATTGATAGTGAAATCTTCTTCCTGGCTTGGTAGCCCCCATAGTAGGTAGTTAAACCGAACTGGGTTAACAATTCACTGTGTTATTTATCTTCTGCATTGTATTGTGTGTTCAGTCTTGGATGTTGTAACATCAGGTATAACATCAGGTTCAGGTTTGATAGCTGTTCCTTTTACATAACCAATTAAGATTACAATCTGGTTATGTTGACTAAACTTACATGATCCCAGTACTCATGGACTCCTTCTTAGGGATAATTAAAAATTAGGGATCTTTCTTTTTTGCCTTTGCTAAGTTAATAACAGATCAAATGTCTTGACATCATGAGTGACGTCCTGAGTCTGTCGTACCAGAATTTCATCCTTGATTAATCAATGTTAATCGGTCAACCAAACTTAAATCCAATCTTTGACCTTCTCGAATCTCATCAAGAATGCCACTAGTAAGCTTCAACATACCAAGCTTAAAACCAGAAGAAGTATCTTCACAAACCAAACTCAAATCTCTGAATTGCTCAAGTAAATCCAACTCTCGCACCATCAACATTGACATATCCAAAGACTTCCTACTCAATGCATCAACCACAACATTCGCTTTACCAGGATGGTAATTCAAACCAAAATCATAATCCTTCAAGAATTCCAACCATCTTTTTTGTCTCATATTTAAATCTTTCTAATCAAATAAATACTTCAAACCCTTGTGATCATTGAACACATCAAATCTCGATCCAAACAAATAATGCCTCCAATGTTTCAACACAAACACAACGGAAGCCAACACTAAATCATGCGCCGGATAATTCCTTTCATGAACTTTAAGCTGCCTCAAAGCATAAGCTACCACTTGTCAATTTTGCATCAACACTCCTCCTAAACCTATCAAAGAAACATCACAATACACAACAAACAGTTTTGTCGGATCATGAAACCTTCTCTTAAGCTCTTAAGCTCTTGAAAATTAGCTTCACACTGTGAAGTCCAAATAAAATCTCAACCCTTCCTAGTCAACTGCGTCAACGGCAAAGATAACTTAGAAAACTCTTCAACAAACTTCCAATAATAACCTGCTAAACAAAAAAAACTTCTAATCTCAGAAACAGATTTCGGAGCTTCCCATTGAGATACAACCTCAATCTTTGACAGATCAACATCAATACCACCACACGATATCACATGACCAAGAAAACTCACTTCCTTCAACCAAAACTCGCGCTTAGAAAGTTTTGCATACTACTGGTTCTCTTTCAACACGGACAACATGACCTTCAAATACTCGGCATGATCCTCTTAACTCTTGGAATAGATCAAAATATCATCAATAAACACAACAACAATCTTATCCAATTATTGATGAAAATAAAATCCTACTCATGTATTCCAAAAATACACCAGGAGGATTAGTCACACCGAATGGAATTACAGAATACTCAAAGTGACCATACTTTGTCGTAAAAGCAGTCTTCTGAATATCTTCAGCCTTCTAACGTATCTAATGATACCAAAACCTCAAGTCAATCTTACTGAACACACACGCACCAACCAAATGATCCATCAAGTCATCAATCCTCGAAAGTGATACTTATTCTCAATCGTCACTTTGTTCAGATGTCTATAATCCATGCAAAGTCTCATAGTACCCTCATTCTTCTTAACCAACAAAATATATGCATCCCAATGTGACACACTCGGACGAATAAACTTCTTCTCAAGTAAATCCTCAAGTTGACTCTTCAACTCTTCCCTAGCCACTTTTCCATCAGGTTCACGCAAAACAGTGAATGACTATCTTCTCGACATAACTTCAATCACTTCATACACTATCAAGATAGTAAGACAAGTCTATCTCATCCAACACGATCTCGTCTACCATCAACAAGAGATTAAGGGTGATCAGTTCCTCAATTTGTCAATATGTAGTCGACAACTGTAACACCCATTTTCTAACCCCAAATATACAATATAAATATACACAGAGTAAATAAATGCATAAAAAAAAGGGCGTCGCATGTTGTTTCCATAGCAATGAAAACCCAAAACCAACATACAAACATGCACCTGATCATTTCATAACACAAATTGAAAACTTCAGGTTTCATTAATTATGCATATCCCACGTGGAAGAATAATTACAATCAAACAATTTCAACGAATTCATATCATACTATATTCATCTACCAATTCAAAATAACATAATTAACTATGCTATATGAAGTCAATAACTAGGCAACATAGCCTTCCACAAACATATCCAAATTATCATGTTGAAATACCATAAAGACAAAAATATCCAAATAGAAAAACATGAGTTCAAATAAACCCCCATGTGTTACATGACCAGAGCATTTGACTCTCTACCTAATCAAAAGTTAAACCAAAAGCTCCTTGGCTAAATCCTCGGACAAGCTCACTATTCGTCGGAACCTACACAATGTCACAATGAACATCATTCGAACAGAAGGGTGAGAATTTACATCAAAGAATATAGCATACAATAGCATTACCATTCCTCACACTTCATAATTTGAACAAGTTCTACAATTATTGCACATAATACAAATACCAATACCACACAAGTAAAACACATTCATTCAATTAATTACATAACACATAATGCGACTCGAAATGCAAGTAATGTGACTCATGTATGTGGTATCATTGTGAGTATCAATCTCATCTCTCTCGATTAAAACCAGAGCCACGCTTCCGATCCGAAAAAGACCAAAGCCCTCAAAATATGAACATTTAGTTCACCGCTTCCGAATCCACAAAAGGAACAAAGTCGCCTCTATTTCTACACAAGGATCAAAGCTAACCGGAGTACAATCTCTCCATGTATGCATGTACAACATTACACAACATGCAATTAAGATTATCACACAACCTTAATTATCCAAGCATATCACATAATTCGCGCACTCAAATTATTCACCAAAATGTTGTATAATACTCATTAATCATTAAAAAAGCATACACTTAGCATTTAATGATCATTTATAACATATAGCACACAAGCCAATTCATGTTACTCACTCCATTCACAAATTCACATCATACATATACCAAAACACAAGTATCATGTATTGATTCATTTTCGATTCAAAACCTATCCAAACATCATTGAATAAATTATTAAAATTCATGGAAATCCATCTAAAATCATAAGCATAGAGGATCTCAAGTCAAAGAATTTAAGATATATATTCAAGAAAATGAAGATTCTCTCCCTTACCTTAAATCAAAACTCCCTCTTCTTCAAGATTTCCCCCAATTCCTTCTCTTTCTCTTCGCTTGAGCTCTCTTCTATTCTCTCTTTTCTCTCTTTTTACCAAATGATAGTATTATGAAAAAAATAACCTAATTCCTTAATATCTTCTCTTAAGTTAATGGGCTTAGTAACATACATTCCCTATTTACTTCTATTCTCAACTTAGGCCCAAGAGCTAGTATAACTCATGATACTACTAGTAGTCTAATTAGTCCAATTAGCACAAAACACTAAATTAAATAATTATCATACCAAATAATGATTAAATAATTATACTAATAAGAAAAATAACCATTAACTAAATAAAATAGAAAAATTGGGATGTTACAACAACCATGATGGGGCATGTACCATCGTTATTAAACTATAATAGCATTCCCTCAAAACTTGTGCTCGAAATCATCTAAAGCACCATGGTCCAATAATATCTCTCGAGATTACAATTACTCCAACAATTTCCTTTTCATTCGATCTCGTCATGAAAATTCGCAATCACTTGGTTTAACTCCAAACAGTTCACTTTAAAGATAACATCAAGTTAACCTAACATCTTGCTCTAATGATAAGTTGTAGTTATCCCCCAGGAAAACATTAGGACTCACACAAAACTAGCACATCACTAGCCATAACATCACCCTCCACTCTTAGAGATGCGAACAACATGAGCACCTGATCCTTCTCTCACAAAGACACTTAGACCTGAATGTTAGACAAAATCTTGAATCTGTACTTCCTTCGAAATCGGGAAACAACGCGATCAGACCAATCTTTGCATTCCTGTAATCCACAGCATACTAAACCAATTGTTCACACCTAAACCATCACAAAGAAGCAAAAGATTCTCCCCCAGTTGCTTTAACCTCACGCTTGACAACAAGTGACTAGAAAAAGGAGAAGGCACTGACAGAGTTTCACACACATCAAGAATATTCAACTGTCTATCCATACTGACTCAATAACTTGGCCAGACGGACGACCTGCTCTGATACCACTGGTGTAACACCTTAATTCCCCAACGGTCTTTTAATGAAATCAGAGTAAATTATTTTCAAAATGATATACAACATTTAGGATGCTACACTTCATCAACAATAAAATTTGCTCAAATATGCATATATATATATATATATATATATATATATATATATATATATATATATATATATATATATATATATATATAACATACTTTTCGGATGAACCAATAAACAACTTCAACTTCAACTTTATTAATGCAGCGGAAGGAAATCATGTCTATTACAAAAATATTCTCTGACGACATCGAAAAAAATTTCTTCATAATAAAATAGAGTTTATAATACTCCAACATAATCACCAAAATAAAATAACAAATAATAAAGTAAACAAGCGTTCATCCCCGCGGTGTTACATATCAGAGCACTGACGCCAAACCAAATAATAAAATATCTTCTTCTTTTAAACTCCGCATCTAAGCTACTTCAGGTCATCTGCACATTACCAATATAAAGGTAACAATGAAACAGAAGGGGTGATAATTCACATCATTATAGAAATATATAATAATGAGTAATGCATAACAAACATTTACCAATCAAATTCATCACACTTCACATATTCATGTATTCAACATATTTCAATACATCTCATATATCAACATATATCATATTGCTCAAGGATTTAAAATACCAAAGATAATCAATCACGATTTTCAAAATGTAGCAATCAATTCAATTATCACATACCTTACACCAAAACACAACATTCACATCTACACGTGTGACTCCAATGCAACTCTATGAAACTCATGCATGTGGTACCAATCATGAACATCAGGTTCACCTCACTCCAAATTTGAGCCACCAACAAGAGTATAAGCTCCCCACAAAAGAATAAGCTTCCCATGAACGAAAAGTTCCGCTCTAGATCCCCATTAGGATTAGAACCACCAATCAAAGTATAAGCTCCCCATGAATGCAAGTGCAAAATAACCGATATATGCAATTAAGATCATCACCAAATCTTACTCATACTAGTAAATATCACATAATCCATATCACACATGAATTAACGCACCTTTTTGCACAACCAAACTGACATCTTGTTATCATCACCAATAATGCATTCACATAGTATTTACAATCTCAACATATCACAAATACACATAGCAACAAAGTAACAATGTTATTTCCATTAATCACCAATTCTCAACATATATATACACACATACATGTCATTTTACACAACCACATAATGATTAAATCACCTAATTCTAACAAAATTATTTTTATTGAAAAGCATGTCGCGCTAGCTTCCTAACATTTCTTCTCTTTTTCCTTTTTTCTTCTCTTCTTTTTCTATTTTTCTCTTTTCTCTCTTTTTGTGAAAATCTCACTAAAACATAATATTTAATTTTCACACTTACTAACCCAAAACACATTTATCACAATTATATCTCAAAACAAATATTTAGTAAGTTATCATACCACATAATAATTAACAAAATAAACAAATAACAAAATAATTAACAAAATAATAAATACTAAAAACAGGATGTTGCAGATGTCATTTGATCCTATCTCATATGGGATACGATCAAATGATACCAAAGTGTCAAAATTTAATTTGACACCAAATTTCAACCGTTAATATTACTCGATCGAGAGGTCATATAAATAATCTATTTTTTAAGAAATAAATAGGCTATATATTTTTTTATTATTTAATATAATTTATTTTATTTAATATAATATAATTTATTTTATTTAATATAATTTATTTTGACCGTTGATCAATTCTTTTAACGGTTGAAATTTAGTGTCAAATTAAAGTTTGACACATTGGTGAAATTTAATCCTCTCTCTCTCTCTCTCTCTCTCTCTCTATATATATATATATATATATATATATATATATATATATATATATATATATATATATATATATATATATTGTTATGAATAAATATTATTGTGGATGTCCATATGTATTCTAATCTTTCATCTTCATATTCCCTATTAAGTGGTATAGTAAGGATATGATTTTCCACCTTCCTAATGTCCTATAAATAAGGTCCACTTTGCAATGTAAATAATACTTCTTGAAGAAGATATTAGAATACCACTTTCTCTCTTACTTTCTCTACTTCATCTTTATATTATTTTAGTTAATTTCATAACACGTTATCAGCATGATACTCTACAACGCGAGTAATGATATAGTCAGGTTCTACGTTATTTTCCTAATCTTAATATATTTGAACCAATATAATATAATCCATGATTTTGTTACTATTTTTTTTCTTCATATAAATATGTTTATTTTTTATATATTTTGTAGAGAAATTGATTTTCCTTGTACAATAATATTAGATTTCTTTGATCATTCTTGTTAAATTCCGGAAGAATTTAACATTAAAGCATTTTTATATGTTTGTCCGAAGTTGAATTTTAACACATAAAAGTGTTAATTTAATATTCAAGCATCCCTGAAGGATTGCACAAAGAATAATTTTTCTTGACCGTTGTTTATGGAAATAGTTTGTGATGTGATATTTGTAAAACTAAAGATTATTATTAAACTAACTCCAAATTATTGTTCAAAGATTGAGTTTAATCGAGTATTGTGTTTATCAATAATTGATTAATTCCAGAAGAATTCAACGTTCAATCACCTTTAAAAGGTCGCATCTATAATATTATTGAATCCTGGAAGGATTTCATAAATTTTTGTTGTTGTATCGATCTGAAAATTCATAATTTGTAATATGTTCGTTAAAATATTGTCATTCCAGAAAAATGAGACAAATGATTTTAACGCATCCTAGAAGGATGGTTATAAATATTTTTTAGATTATTGTTTATAACAAATTATTTATATAGTTCCTGAAGAACTTATCGAGCATCCCTGAAGGATAGAAAAATATATTATTTTTATAGTTCCTGAAGAACTTATCCATCCCTGAAGGATAGTAAATCAAATTAATTATATGAAGATAAAATTTTAGTGATATAATATTGTATGATTAAATATGTTTAATTTTATAAGGGGTAATTGTTTGATAATTATATGATCATATGAATGTATTTGATTAAAATGTTTAATAATGAAATACTATTAGGTTTTGACTTATATTGGAGGTATCGAATATCTTTGTATTACACAACACAATTTGGACAGTAAATGTGTAATAGAAAAGCTACCGTATTTTCCTCCGGGCTTGTACTACACTTATATTAGTACAATTGAAGCACATGTCATTGTAAACCAGTAGTTTACAAATTAGACTTAAATGTGTCGTTGGTAAAATCGATTGGGTCATCTCGGATATAATATGATGCGAATAATTTATATTGAAGAACCAGAAGTTTCTTCAATTCAGTCAATATTTGTGTGTTTCTAAAGGAAAATAAAAATTTGAGAAATTGCGTTTTTATGACATTAACTGTTTCATCGACTAAACTATCATGCATATGTCTCTACTCACAACCAGAAGTTTGTGAAATTATTTTCTCAACTAATTAGACTAAGATCTTGTTTTCTGGATTTTTTTAGAAATTCCTGTATAAGTATCACATATATTATTAAAATTGATATTGAATATCATATAATATATGTTCATAAAAAGAAAATGGACCCGAAGATCCATTCTTTAGACGTCTAAAGTTAATTATATGGTTGATACTTATGAGATCATCAATTCTAAATTATATATTTGAAACACCCAAAGTATGATATTAAGATATTTATTCGCATTAAGCCAACAAGATACTATATCTTAGTCCTCCCTAATTTATTCTAATACTTCTCATCTAAATGAGCATTTGAATGAGTTGTGTATATTCCAATTCCTCCAATATAATACATTAAGATGAGTCATGATAGAATATTGGAAAAATATAATTAATATGACTCTCAATTTTGAGGATATAATTTGAGAAAATAATCAAATACTTGATTGCAGCCCAGTAGGCTGATTATCACTCGATAAATTAATTTTCCGAATATTAGGGGGGGGGGGGGAAATGAACAGCTGAAATCATGAACAAGAAGTTCAAATGAACAAGTTAAAATAAATTGTTGTCTTGATCCTCTTACAAATCAATATGAACCAAAAGTTCAAAATATTATTCATTTGCAAAGTTTGTGAAATAAATTATCAGCTGGTAATACTCCACTCAAAGTGGGTTCTCCTATTGTATAATATAATATTGCAAATGAGTTGTTGTTGTGCCTGAAGCGTGGTATGAAAGTCGGTTCCAATGTTAAAAGTCCTCTACTAAGAAAAGAAACTAAAGATGACCCAAGTGAGGATATGAAAATTCTAAGAGCACTTTGACCTAATTTAATTTTCAGTTCCAGAAGAACAAATCAAGTACTTGAAATATGAAATAAAGAGATCTCGATAAATTATGTCATGGATGAAATGGAATGGAACCGAAATTGAGATAACCAAATAAAGTCAATATTGACAATGTCTTTGTATACAATATAGCGCTAAAAGTGATCAATAATAACGAGGATCATGAGTCAAAGTCTATTAAAAATTGTAGACTAAGTGAGAATTGGCCAAAATAAATATATTCAATTGAAGAAGAATTAAACTCACTTTACAAGTGACTCACTTTTGGACCTGTAGTCTGACCACCTCAAGGTGTGAAACTAATTGGATATAAATGAGTTTTTATGAAAAAGAAAAATAAGAATGATATAAAGATTGATTTATTTCTCAATGATTTTCACAAAGACCTAATATTGATTTTGATAAAACATATTCACCTGTAGTGGATTCAATCGATTTTTGATAATTAATTAGCCTTGTAACACCCGAAGGGCTTAATTTAAACATGATGGATGTAATGACATCTTATTTATATGGTTCACTTAATAGTGACATTTACGTGAAACTCCCTGAAGGGTTCAATATACCAGAGGCACGTAATTGTGGATCTCGATAAAACTACTACATCAAATTGAATAAGTATCTCTATGGGCTGAAAGAATCTGGATGCATGTGGTATAATCGCCTCAGTGAATATCTATTAAATGATAAATATATGAATAACTCAATTTGTACTTGTATTTTCATAAAATGATGTGGAAAAGAATTTGCAAAAATAGTTATCTATGTGCATGACATACATATTATTGGAACTCCTGAAGAGCTTCCAAAAGCTATAAATTGCTTAAATAAAGAGTTTGAGATGAAGGACCTAGAAAAGATAAAATATGTCTAGGTTTGTAAATTGAGCATGTAGACAAAAAAATATTTGTACATCAATAAGGATATATAGAAAAGTGTTGAAATGATTATATATGGACAAATGTCACATATAGCCTACTCTAATATGGTTATAGATCATTATATGTGGAGAAAGATCTTTTTAGGCCTCGAGAAAAGGATGAAAAATTACTTGGTCTTGAAGTACCATATCTCAGTGCAATTGGAGCACTAATGCACCTTGTTAATTATACACGCCTTGATATATCATTTGCAAGTAATATATTAGCAAAATACAGTTATTCACCTACACGAAGATATTGAAACAGAGACAAACATATACTTCGCTATCTTAGAGATACAGGTTACTTGTCAGATCCTCACAATGGTAGATTAGAAACACGTTATTTGTTTACATGTGATGGTACAACCTTCATGGAGATCTATAAAATAAATCATGGCAACAACTTCATAAAATCCTGCATAACTATTAACACTACATGAAGTCACTTTGAAGAAGATATTTTAAGCAACGACTATAAAGAATATCGTCTCACATATAAATGTATGCATGAGGGGGAGAAAAACATGTGTTTTGCACTCTTTTTCCCTTCACCATGGTTTTGTCCCACTGGGTTTTCCTGGTAAGGTTTTAAACGAGGCAATTCAAATTCAAAGGATATTGTACTCTTTTTCCTTCACTAGAATTTTTCCCACTGGGTTTTTTTTAGTAAGATTTTAACGACGCATATCCTCAATGGACATCCAAGGGGGAGTGTTATTAATAAATATTATTGTGGATGTCCATATGTATTCTAATCTTTCATCTTCATATTTCCTATTAAGTGGTATAGTAAGGTTATGATTTTCCACCTTCCTAATGTCCTATAAATAAGGTCCACTTTGTAATGTAAATGATACTTCTTGAAGAAGATAATAGAATACCACTTTCTCTCTTACTTTCTCTACTTCATCTATATATATATATATATATATATATATATATATATATATATATATATATATATATATATATATATATATATATATATATGAAATGGCATCAAAAGGCCAACCAGAGTAGAAGGAACAATCGACAAAAAATCATAATCTCATAGCTCATAAAAAAAATTAGAACAAGCAAACCAATCAAAAATCTTAAAGCATAAAAGGGGGAAACAAAACTTCCGTCAATAAAAGTCGCCCCCAAAAGAATGATTGGGGTCTCAATCTTGTGATGGAGGCTGAAGCTAAACAATTATCTTTCATACTTTTGTCACTCAAAGCATTTTTCTCAGATATATATAATTGATTTAAATCTGGATGGATAAGCACACTCATTAATTTCAATTGTTGCATTCTAAAAATAAAAGCAACACAATACATAATTTTAAGAACACATATAGCAAGAATACACAACACATATTTTTAATTAGACAAACAAAAAAGAAAGTTCTTAAACCAAACTTATATTTACCTCAATCACATCCCTAGTCACACTCTCCTACACCATTTTGGTCCCCCTCTTTTGCATCTCCTAGGTCACACTCTCCGCATGGTCGACCTCCCATTTTCTAATGTTTCCTTTATCTTTCCATGCATCTTCTCCTCTATCCTCTGATCTACTTGCTTTTTAATATAATTTTTGTGCATCTCGTCACTCTTAGGCAATGGATCGAAAAATAACCTCAGGACGATGCCTCGCCGAACACCACAGACACACACACCGTATTTATTTTTTACAATCACTTCAACCAATTTTTCATGGTGTCATTATGGAACAAAGGCATCAACATTGGTTTTTTTAACCAGTGAATCCTACAACACAAACAAAAGTTCATTCCCAAATTGATTTAACTACAATTAATAATGCTAAAAAAGAATCTACTTACAATCTTATCAGCAAATGCACATGTATCCTTTGATGTGATCTCACCTCTTGGTATTTGACGTAATCTATTCCATTTCTCATAGTCTGATGTTAGATATGGGCTATGATTAATACTTATAGAAAGGATCTCCAACACTTGTTCTCTTTTTCCCCTTTTTTTTATCATCGTGTCCCCCCAATTTATCATATCTCTTTTCCTTTTTGACTCTTAGAAAAGAACACATGGGTGTTGCGAGACTCGACAAAGCTCTACCAAGTGTACTTATCAATAAAACTATAAGTCACATGTGAAGACATTAAGTCAACATGTAAGTATAAGATACGCCTAAAAGGGGAGGGGGTGAACTAGGTTTTCAAACAATCAATCGGTTTTATGAGAATACTTCTAATAACTCTTGGTTGAATGTATAAAGGTTTTTGAATGGTTCTTTTCTTTTCTTGGTAATAGTGATAAAAGCAATAAAATGCGGAAAATTAAAGAACGCAAGGATATATACTGGTTCCCTCACAATCCGAGAGTACTCCAGTCCCCTTTCCAACACGAAAGAGATTTCACTATAGTTAGAATTATTGTACAAGCCTATGCTTACTATCTAACCTATAGGGTGATCAAAGGTTCTTAAAACCTTTAAGATCAAACAACACTAATGTGAATCAAGAACAATCCTCTTCAAAACATAACACTTACTTCCAACAATCCTGGATAGTAAGGAGAAATAATATTTTTGAATGATACAAGAGTTTATGATGAAAGATGAAGAGCAATATCAATCTTTGATTGATCTTCTTCAAGCAAAACAATTCTTAATGAGTATATAAGTGTTCACAATGTATGTATGAAACTTAGAATAAATTTTCAATGAAAATGAATGTAGAAAGTTTCACAGAAAATTCTGGTTTTTAAACACTTGAAAATAATGAAATTTATGAGTATGGAATTGTTAATGAAGAAGGTGTTTTTGAATATGAAAGATGCATAATTTATAATGTGTAAAACACCCTTTGGAAAGTTTGTATTTTCATGAAACAATGCAATGTTTAAGAAAATGAAATATAATTTCTTTTGGGTTCAAACATCCCAAAAGAAAACACACTGATTCAGTAGGAACCGGTTCCTGCAGGGGAGAACCCGGTTCCTGCTTAAAGTTACAAAAGAAAATTTGAAATTTAACACAGGGGAACCGGTTCCCAGAGGGGTAGAACCCGGTTCCTAGTACAAAAATCCAGAGGCTTGTTTTTGCCTGATTGCTGGAACCCGGTTCCCAGCAGGGAAGAACCGGTTCCTGAAGGTTTTCCACAGATTTTTGTTTTTGAATAAGGTTTCAACAAGGGTTTATTTTGGAATAAGACTTATGGCATTTTATGGTATGCATGTAAAGTATATTGTGAACATTTATATATCAAAGTGAGAATTATTTATACCTTTGACACTTTAGCTTGATTCTTATTAAATCTTCACAATTCTTCAAGACTTGAAATTGGTATGAATTTGCCAAAGCTTTGATATTCTTTTTGCTCATCCTTTATGATGGTTGGTGTCCAAGTTTTCTTCATCAAAACCAAGTTATTTATAATTTTGATTTGAGAAGCTTGCAAATACATTCTCCCCCTTTTTGATGATGACAACCAAGTCTTGAAAGTTTTGAAAAGTTGTTTTGTACTTGAAATTTGTTGATCATTGCAAGACTCCCCCTATGTTATTGACTCCCCCTAAGTTCATGATTTATTTTGAATAAATTTAGTTCATCATTTAGTTATGGTCTGCATTTTCTTTTTAAAACAAAACAACAACAAATATGCAACAAATATGCATATTTTTCTCCCCCTTTGTTATTATATAAAAGGATGGGGGAAAAGAAAAATAAATATGAAAATGAAACAAAAAGATAACACATACAAATTATCACAACAAACATAGATTAAACACGACATTAAGTACGGTACAATATGGAGTTTTAAACGATTAAGATAAAACATATTTTAGCCTAAACATCACGAGCATAAAAGAAACATTGTCTAGATGAACATAAAAAATTATAAAGAAAATTAAGGACATAACATAGAATTAAAAAGACATCAATCACTTTCATTCATGTTTCCTTGATCATCTTCACTTCCATCCCCGCTTCCATTTTCATCATCATGGTCTTCCTCTTCTTCACTTGCTTCCTCTTCTTCGTCAAAGTGTTCCAAGATACGTCTTTCAGTTTTTTGGATCTCACGGATTTGCCTTCTCAAAAGACCATGTTCAAAATTTTTCTCTCGTTGGTTGTTGTCGATGGAAGTTTGGAGTGAACAAAGTTTGTTAAACATCATTTCCATAGTATATCCACCTTCAAGAGGTTGAGGAACAAGGGGAACGGTTGTCTCAAAATATACCTTGTAATAAAATCTTCCTTCCCTATCCGTCACAATACCGGTATTTTTGAGGTCGGTTGTTGTAGATATTGCACATTCCTTTTCGTCTATGTTTTTCTTTGTTTCCCTTTGAATAAGAACACCGGCAGCCCTAACAATATGAGAAATATCTCTAGCATACGGTAAACCACCCTTTAGAGAAGCCATGAGTTGCATGTGACACATGATGGAGAGAGCCCAATTAACATCAATACCACGTGTCAAAGCAACCAATACCATTAATTCAAACTCATTGATACGAGAGTGGCTAGAATTTTTTGGAAATAAAACATATGCAATGATAAGGTGTAGCATCCTATCACTAACCGACAAGCTCGAACCAAACATGTTATACTTTGAGGCAAGTTGTTGTCGAACAGTATCACGTTGTGTTGGTCTGCACATATTCACAAAAACTTCTACCTTACTATAAGGTTGCCAATCTTCTGGAACATTACCCTGGATGAGAACTAAACCTTCATAAGGAATTCCTTAACAGCTTACCAAACTCCTCAACATCCAAACAGATATCCTTTTTTGACACTTCAGATGTTAGAGTAAAATTACCAAAATCATCAGTGACTATCTTAAGGTTGTGATAAAATTCTCTAACAAGATCCGGATAAAAGTCACCATGGTCACTTACAAAATTAGCTATCCCAGCATTAGCTAGCCTAGCAGGAAAATTGAAATTGTGAGTAGGAAAGTCAGAAGTTTACCATATTTTGCCGGAAGGATGCTTCGATTACGGATTTTGAACGTGAGTCTCCGATTCTTGACAGTTGGAGGAAGTTGTTCTTGTGGGTCTTCACTTGTTTCACCAATCTTATTTTTCTCTTTTGCAGACCTTGTTGCTCTTGGTGCCATGGTTGATGGAGGATTTTTGAAAGTTAGGGTTTTGATTTTGGATTTTAGGATTTAGAGAGATGAGGAAGTTGTGAGTAAGAGAAGTGAAGGAAAAGAGGTTTATATGGAGGTTTGAGGTAGTGGGTAATAAAGAGTTATTGGTAAAAGTGAGATAGTGGAGCTTTTATGGAGGTTTGACAATGGAGGTGGAAGGGTTTTTGGAAGAGAGAAGATGAAGTTGAATGAGAGTGAATGTGTGGTCTAAAATGCATAAAGACACTTTAAGTGTAATTAAGTTTTAATAAATAAAATAACAAAAAAGAAACAAAAGAGCCATACGTGACAGGCCAAAACAAATGCGTTTTATGCTAAACAAAGACCTGGGAACCGGTTCCTCTCTACATGGAACCCGGTTCCTGGATTAGGGAAAATGCATGCTTCTGGAAATTACTACGGGGAATCGGTTCCTCCAAATATGGGAACTGGGTTCCCAGAGAGAAAAAGCCCAATTTCTTATTTTTATGAAATAAAATACACATACAACAAACACTTATACAAAGATATTATACAAAAACATAAATAAAGTACTTTTTGACACAAATAATTTTTAGAAGGGTGTACCTTTGATTTATGGTAATGAAGAAAATAATTAAATATCACCTTCATCTAAAATTCCAAGCTCTCATCGAATTTTGTAAAACGGTTCTTTTGGAAGAGGCTTGGTAAAGATATCCGCAAGTTGGTTATGAGTATCCACAAATGTTACTTCGACATCTCCTTGAAGGACATGGTCTCGGAGAAAATGATGTCGAATGTCTATGTGTTTGGTTCTTGAGTGCATGACCGAATTTTTTGTAATATTAATTGTACTTGTGTTGTCGCATCGAAGAGGAACGCATTCGAGATCAAGTCCAAAGTCACAAAGTTGTTGCTTAGGCCAAATAATTTGTGCACAACAACTACCCGCTGCTATGTATTCTGCTTCGGCCGTGCTAAGAGAAACACATGCTTTCTTTTTACAAGCCCATGATACTAATGCATTTCCAAGAATGTGACAAGTTCCACTTGTGCTTTTACGATCAGTTTTACAACCTGCATAATCCGCGTCAGAATAACCAATTAAATTGCAAACACTACCTTTAGGATACCATAAGCCAACGTTGGTTGTTCCTTTGAGATACTTCATGATCCTTTTAACCGCCATGAAATGTGATTCCTTTGTATTTGCTTGAAAGCGAGCACAAAGAAAAAGACTGAACATTATGTCAGGCCGGCTTTCCGTCAAATACAATAAGGAGCCAATCATACCTCGATAACTAGTAATATCAATCGGAGTACCGGATTCATCTTGATCAACATATGTACCGGAGCCCATTGGAGTATTCATTGCTTTACAATTATCCATATCAAACTTCTTCAACAATTCTTTACAATATTTGGATTGGTTGATAAAGATTCCATCTTTGAGTTGCTAAATTTGTAATCTAAGAAAATAGTTCATCTTTCCCATCATCGACATCTCAAATTCTCCTTACATCATTAATGAAAATTCCTCACACATTTCTTTGTTAGTCGATCCAAAAATGATATCATCAACATAGACTTGAACCAATAAAGTGTTACTTTTGATTTTCTTAATGAACAAAGTTTTATCAACCTTACCCTTTTCGAAACCCATTTCACACAAAAAATTGCTAAGTCTATCATACCATGCTCTTGGTGCTTGCTTTAAGCCATAAAGAGCCTTTCTCAACTTAAAGACATGTGAAGGATTTTTGAAGTCTTCAAAACCCAGGGGTTGTTTGACATAGGCTTCTTCATTGATGTAGCCATTCAAGAATGCGCTTTTGATGTCCATTTGATAAAGCTAAAAGTTTAATGAACAAGCATATGCAAGTAAAAGACGAATAGCTTCTAACCTTGCAACCGGAGCAAATGTTTCTTCAAAGTCGATTCCTTCTTCTTGATTGTAACCTTGAGCCACCAATCTTGCTTTGTTTTGAACAATTATACCATTCTCATCAAGTTTGTTCTTAACACCCATCGGGTACCTATGATGTGTTTATCACTTGGTCTAGGAACAAGTTTCCAAACTTGATTTCTCTCGAATTGATTTAATTCTTCTTGCATTGCATTTATCCATTGATCGTCTCCTAAGGCTTCATCAACTTTGGAAGGTTTAATTTGAGAAACAAAAGCCATGTGTAAGCAAGCATCTTTAAGATTTAATCTTGTTGAAACTCCTTGGCTAATATCACAAATAATTTTATCAATAGGATGGTCTCTATGAGTTCTCCATTCATTTGGTAGATCATTGGTGTTTGATTCTTGTTGTACACTTTCTTGTTGAATTTTCGGTGCCTTCACAACTGTATCATTTGAAAGTTCTTCCGTGGGTAAATCTAAAGAATCATCATCATCATCACAAACAACTATTCCTCCTTAGAAGTGTTAGTCTCATCCAAGGATACATGCATGGATTCTTCAATAGTTAAAGTTCTTTTATTATAAATTCTATATGCTTTACTAGAGAGAGAATAACCAATAAATATACCTTCGTCGGATTTCTCATCAAACTTACCAAGATTGTCTTTGTCATTGTTGAGAACAAAGCACTTGAATCCAAAAATGTGAAAGTGAGCAATGTTTGGCTTTCTTCCTTTGAAGAGTTCATATGGAGTCTTCTTTAAGATAGGTCTAATGATTACTCGATTTCCAACATAACATGATGTGCTAACCGCATCCTCCCAAAAGTATTTAGGAAGATTTGCCTCACTTAGCATTGTTATTGCAAGTTCCACTAGAAACCTATTCTTTCTTTCACTTCTTATGGATACAATCTTTAGTGACTTTTCATTTTGGATTTGTTTTGCATACTTCTTAAAGGCTTTAAAAGCATCACTTTTCTGCACAAGAAACAAAGTCCAAGAATATCTAGAAAAATCATCAACAATAACTAAAGCGTATACATTATCTCCGAAGCTTCTTGTTCTTGATGGACCAAATAGATCCATATGCAACAATTGTAGTGGTCTTGTAGTAGACACCATATTCTTTAGTTTGAAAATGATTTGGTTTGTTTTCCCTTTTGACAAGCATCACATAATTATCTTTGACAAACTTTATCTTAGGTAAGCCAACAACAAGATCATGTTTGGTTAATTTATTTAAATGATCCATATGAATATGGGCTGCTCTTTTATGCCATAACCATGATTCATTATTGTTTATCAAAATACATTTTACTTTCAAAGATAAATCATTTAAAGAAATCATAAAAATGTTATTAATTCTTGTACCTTTGAGTTTTACCTCAGTGGTGACTTCTTCAATGATCAAGCATTCCTCTTTAGTAAATTTGATCTTGAAGCCTTTGTCACAAAGTTGGCTAATGCTAAGAAGATTATGCTTTAGTCCTTAAACATAAAGAACATCTTCAATGGATGTGAAAGGTGGTGCACCAACTTTGCCTTTGCCAAGAATCCTTCCTTTACTGTTATCTCCATAAGTGACATAACCCTTGGCCTTAAGCTTTAGATCTGAAAATTCGTTTAGGTCTCCCGTCATATGCTTAGAACAACCACTATCTAGATACCATAGGTTTGAAGTGGTCTTAAAGCAAACCTACAAAAAAATTAGGTTTTGTTAGGTACCTAAATGGCTTTGGGTCCATCATAGTTAGTTCCTTTCTTAACCCACACATAATGCCCACTTGGTACACTAAAGTTTCTTACATAGCAAGCATTAGGTGTGTGACCAATAATACCACAATAAAATCAAGTAAGTTCAAAATTACTTCTATATCTAGGAGGATAAGATTTCTTCTTAACAAAGTTTTTCCTTTTAGGATAATGTTGAATTACTTTAGGTTTGTTCACTTTCTCTTGAATTGGCTGGTTACTAGCCTTGACAAAGATAGTTTTGTTGGAACTTGGTTGATCAAATTTTGAAAAACCAAGTCCACTTTTATAATTGGAGTATCTTTGTGTGCTAAGAACATTTTCCAATCCAATTTGTCCCTTTTCATATCTTTCTAAAACACATTTTAATTGAACAATTTAGAAAGTGATTCACAATTTTTTCATGCAACATTCTCTTTTTGAACACTAATCATTTTTTCTTTTCATCTTTATGTTCTTCTTCAATTATTTTAAACTTTTCCTCTAAAGATGATATTATTTTCTTTTGAGATGAAATAGTCCGGCTTTATGTGTCCTTGTTTCTCACATTCATATCATGTAACTTCTTGTGTTGAAGTGGAGGCTTCTTTATCCATATGCTTTGAGAATTTCTTTCTTTTGACATAATTAGCATTATCAATATTATTTTTATGACCAAAAAATTTTCCTAACCTTTTCATAAGAAGAAAGAAGTTTTCATCTTCCTCCGGTGCATCTTTCATTTGGCTTTCTTTTGAATCTACCTTTAATGCAATGCCTTTGGATTTTTTCTCTAAGTTCTCGTGCTTTTCCAATCTTCCAAGTTCGGTCTCATATTCTTGAAGCTTTCCAAATAATGTTGTAGAAGTCAATTTTGACACTTTTTTTCCGGATATCGCCGTTACTTTTGGTTGCCATTCCCTTGTTAAAGATCTGAGCACCTTAAGATTAATTTCTTCGGTAGTGAGGGTCTTACCAAGTGCCTTCAAGTGATTTTTCAAATGTACGAATCATTTTTGCAATTCAAGAATAGTTTCTCCGGACTTCATTCTAAACAATTTGTACTCTTGACTTAAGGTATTCAATCTTGATCTTTTAACTTCAGTTGACCTTCATGAGTTTCTACAAGAGTATCCCATATTTCCTTTACTATTGTACATGCCGATACTCGGAAAATTCATCTATACTAAGAGCACCTTGAAGAAGATTGATAGCCTTTTTGTCAGCAAGAACCTTCTTTATATCGTTATCATCCCATGACGCTTTAGGTTTATTTGATCCAACACCATTAACGACAATTACAGGAACATGAGGACCTTGTAGAACAACCTCTCATACTTCTTCTCCTTGTGCTTCTAAATGAGTCTTCATTCGGATTTTTCAAAAGTCAAAGTATTCACCACAAAACAATGGAGGTTTGTTGTTACTACCACCATCTTTGAAAACAGTATTTTGATTTGCGGAAGCCATTCTGGATCTTTTAGGAACAAATTACCTATAACTTGCTCTGATACCAATTGTAAGTATAAGATACGCATAAGAAGGGGGGGGGGGTGAATTAGGTTTTCAAAAAATCAATCGGTTTTATGAGAATACTTCTAATAATTTTTGGTTGAATGTGTGAAGGTTTTTGAATGGTGCTTTTCTTTTCTTGGTAATAGTGATGAAAGAAATAAAATGCGGAAAATTAAAGAACGCAAGGATATATACTGGTTCCCCTCACCATCTGAGAGTACTCCAGTCCCCTTTCCAACACGAAAGAGATTTCACTATAGTTAGAATTATTGTACAAGCCTATGCTTACTATCTAACCTATAGGGTGATCAAAGGTTCTTAACACCTTTAAGATCAAACAACACTAATGTGAATGAAGAACAATCCTCTTAAAAACACAACACTTACTTCCAACAATCCTGGATAGTAAGGAGAAATAGTATTTTTGAATGATACAAGAGTTTATGATGAAAGATGGAGAGCAATATCAATCTTTGATTGATCTTCTTCTTCAAGAAAAATATTTATCAATGAGTATATAAGTGTTCACAATGTATGTATGAAACTTAGAATAAATTTTTAATGAAAATGAATGTAGAAAGTTTGACAGAAAATTTTGGTTTGTAAACACTTGAAAATAATGAAATTTATGAGTATGGAATTGTTAATGAAGAAGGTGTTTTTGAATATGAAAGATGCAAAATTTATATTGTGTAAAACAATCTTTGGAAAGGTTGTATTTTCATGAAACAATGCAATGTTTAAGTGTATGAAATATAATTTCGTTTGGGTTCAAACATGCCAAAAGAAAACACACTGGTTCAGTAGGATTCGGTTCCTGCACGGGAGAACCCGGTTCCTGCTTAACGTTACAAAAGAAAATTTGAAATTTAACACAAGGGAACCGGTTCCTGGAGGGGTAGAACCCGATTCCTAGTACAAAAATCCAGATGCTTGTTTTTGTCTGATTGGTGGAACCCGCTTCCCAGCAGGGAAGAACCGGTTCCTAAAGGTTTTCCACAGATTTTTGTTTTTGAATAAGGTTTCAACAAGGGTTTATTTTGGAATAAAACTTATGGCATTTTATGGTATGCATGTAAAGTATATTGTGAACATTTATATATCAAAGTGAGAATTATTTATACCTTTGACACTTTAGCTTGATTCTTATTAAATCTTCACAATTCTTCAAGACTTGAAATTGGTATGAATTTTCCAAAGCTTTGATATTCTTTTTGCTCATCCTTTATGAAGGTTGGTGTCCAAGTTGTCTTCATCAAAACCAAGTTATTCTACCTTAACATAATAAAGTTGGTATTAATATTAAGCAAAAATAAATAATCATATATACTTGTAAAATAACTCTCGAAAGTTTAATTAAATACCCCACATCCTTCAATATACTTGTTTTCAAGTCACCATCAATCTGCACTACTACATGAAACACATTTATCTTCGGGAGGCGAAATTCATTTAACCTCGACTACGGAAGCAATGGAATGAAGGACGTCATGAAAAGTTACCACTTTACGCCTCGGTTATCTAAATACTGAGGGGTAAAGTTATATGTACAAGGATTTGATCCTCATCAATTTTTTTTTATATTTACAAAACTAGCATCACATACCTCTTGGTTTGTGAACAAAACTGAGGGGTAAGATAAATTTTTTTTTAAAATACGGGTTACATTGTTTACACAAAATATTAATAAATTAATTAATTTATAAACAATATTTTTTACAAATAATATTACTTTGTTTACAAAGAATATTAAAGTAAAAAATTAATTTGTCAGTGAAGATAAATTGTTGTATCTTCGAATCATTGAATCTTAGGGAAGATCAAATGCTGAATGAAAGTATATTCTCAATTGTTTTTGCTTACATTTGTTTCTGATATAAAACAACAAAAAAGGTTAGATAAATAAATAATTTTATGATCTAATAAATATTTAAGAACACAAACCTTAAACCAAAATAATTTTCTGCTCTTGCATTCCATCATTGAGAACTTTTTATGGCAAATGCTTTTACAAGAAAGAGAACAAGATATATAGTGGGGGATGTAGATAGTTTCAAGCACTTCATGTTTCATTATCAATTTTTGTGCGCATTCTTTTCAAGATCAATGGTTTGCATGCACCCAACTTCTAATAAGTTATTTATTCCAACCATTGGAAAATATTTTTTTGCACTTACAATCCATGATAGAGAACTTTTCCAAGTTTCTTTAAGTTTCAAAATTTCATAATCTTGAACACATATTTTCATGGCAAATGCTTTCACAAGAAAGAGAATAAACTAGATATAGTGGTGGATGTAGATAGTTTAATGTGGATTGATGTCTTGGAAATATCTTGAGTGATGTTCTCTATGATTGTAGGGTATAGATTCATTGTTGTAGATGTGTAACAAACCCCTCGCTTATGTTATAAAACTGATGAGAAATATATTTTATTTTTTATTCAAAAATAAAATAAAATAAGGAAAAGCCTCAATTTAAGTAAAAAACCGAGTCAATACGTTTCAAGCAATAATTAAAAGAAAGGTTCTAATTATAAAATAAAAAAGTAAGGTTCCACTTATAAGTAAATAAAAACATAAATTGCATAAGCTCGAATTCGAAGCATGTCCTGAATTGTTTTTTCCCTCGGTTTTATTAAAACCTGAGAGAATAAATAGTTTTTTTTTTAAATAAAATATGACGCACCTTGGCATTATACCTCGTTTTTTATTAGGTGAGGTGAAAGCTTTGTCATGAAATATATTATTTGTTGTAGTGATGGCTCCAATCATTTAACAAAATGCTCGTTTTGCTTATACTAATAAATACCACGTAACTCTTAAAGTCATATAATTTTCACCATAACACTTACCACTTTGTAAACAAAAATTAATAGACAGCCTAACACCGTTGTTGTGGACTTTTGTCAATCGTGTCATCATCATGGTACCTCTAGATTTTTTTTACTTTTAGTCTTAGTAGATGTGATTGTAGGAGAGGTGATGGTTGTAATAAATTTGGAAGTTGTAGAAGATGTGGTGGCTAAATCGTCCATCTATGTTTAAAAAACATCAACGGCAATAAACATTTTACTTAACACAACATCTACACTTCCTAAGACCATTATTCATAAGTATGGTCTTATAATCATTTTACATAACACAACATTAAAAAAGAAACCTAAAAGTTATATCAACAAAGATACTTAATGTGAGATTCATGGTACTAGTACCTACTAATACTTCATTTGAATAACATTTTACTTAAAACAACATCACCAAAATCAATACTAAAAAGAAAAAACCTATTTTACCTAACTCATGATACATATGAATTTTACTTAACTCATGGTACATATGGACATTTTTTTAACATCAACACAAAAAAAGGAAAAGCTTATTTTTATTCTTACAACGTAATCAGAATAACATAATCTATCAGCAATAAGCAATTCACAAAACAAAAACTAACATATTTAAGTTACATGCATGGATAAAGTGAGTGAGATATGTACCAAATATATCATGAAGAAGATAAATAATGGTGGAGGAAGCTTCGTTGATGTTTGGTTATCTTTTCTTTATTTCAATTTATATTTGAGCTTCAATGGTGTTATGAACAAAATGGTCAGTTTCACAAGAGAATTAAAATGAAATAAGTGTTGAATAGTATATCAATAGTTAGAGTCTAGATTTAGGAAATACATAAAAAAAATATATTTCCTCTCGGTTGAACAATCCAACCGAGTGAATAGATACATTAAAAAAAAGAGAGAAATACTTTTTTTAAATAAATAACTAATATTTTCTCTCGATTGGACAATCTAACCAAGGAAATAGATACATTTAAAATAAAATAAAATAAAAAATAAAGGTGTCAATTTTTAAAAAATAATTGAGAAATTTAAAATTAACAAAAAAAAAACGCCTTTGTAAAGTTAACAGATTCATTATAAAAAAAATACAAGTAAAAATTGCAAGAGTTAAGATTTGAAGTATGGTCTCTAAACCATATTTTTCTTTGGTTGGATGTCAAAATCAAGAAAATGGATGATATATTTTATTTAAAAATTAAATTGAAATTAAGACGTCTAGTAGAAGTGATTGTACCTCAATTAATTTAATCATTGAAGTAAAATTTTATTACAAAATGTAGTATTTATAATAGTGAATAAAGATCTAAAACTATGAATAGATGATAAACTATAATCTAAACCAAAACCCATCGGTTCTTCTACCACTTGGTTCTGATAAGGTAGTCATTATTAGTATGACTTCTCTTCCTTAGTCTTATTGTCGAGCATTCTGCACTATGGATGCAACACTTAATAATCTCCTCTATGTTGTTGTAGTTGCCGCTACTTCCACATAGACGGTAAAAAAGTAAAGAATAAATTACAATCACTTAATCATTTGAAGAAAAAGGAGCGGCCCTAACGGATCATCTTGTTGCACTCTAGTGGCTAACATAATATGTCCATTCCCAAGGTACAAACTCACTGCTTGGCCATAAAGTAACTCAACCCCTAAAGAAATACATGGGCATATCACCCTCACCTCATGCAATAGGGATTATTGATCTACCTTGTTAAAATAATTCAAGAAATCTACCGAGAGCATAGCCAAAGAACCATCTTCGTGTGTCTTGCTTAACACCTTGTTGGCATTGTAAAAAATGGCCTTAACACCACAAGATACCCCAACTCTAAGGTGAAATTTATTGAGATAACGCGCCACATATTTTCTGACCCCTTTGATAGCATCCTTGGATACCAACCACCTCCTAATAAAACCCACGATAATTGGTCGCATCCCACCATCAAGCTTTAATAACAACGTCAAGGGGGCAGAGGCAACAAACTCTGGAAAAGTCTTGAAAAATCTTCCTCCTAGCCATAAGTTAACAACTATAGTGATTGCATATAAAAGATCTCTTTCCGTAGCAGAACTTTCTCCATACAGTGCATCTAATATATGTTGAGCATGCAAACCCTCTCTTCCATATGTCGTCCCTTTGAGAAATGATTCAATGCCCTTGAAGATAGTATCAGCATCATCCATTAAGGGAGCTTTAGAGAACAAGGTAGTCCACATGGAGGGAGTTGCTTTGTAAAGGTGCTTAGCCTCCAAATCCTTCATTGTATGTCCATGATAGGGGTTACTCCGGATGACCCCGACACTTTTATGATAATTGTGAAATGGACATCTGCAACCTTACAGACGTATTGTTTGACATTAGAACTCATATTTTTATCGTTCTCCTTAATATGAACTCCCTCGGGACCTAAGTTTTCTTGCTCAGAACAGCTCAACACACTATCAACTAACTTGGAAAGATCATTGGTGTCTCTTTAAGTAGCTAAACACTCCAAAATATGGTGTTGTTGCATGGACATCCAATTTCCAGACCTACGATCCCACCTATTCTGAGGCTTAAACACATGTAAAGTAAAGAGAGAAAGAAGTAACAACTAAAAACAAGCACCTACTGATCCTAGATCAACAACCACCATATAAAAAGCATCAATCAATTCTCGAGAGAAAGCAAGACGGAAACTAAGAGGTGTACTCTTCACGATGAAGATAGGTATTGTAAGGTCTCTCTAACAACATTGCATCCAAAATAAGATCCTTTTTTGTTTCAAGGTTATCCGACTCTATTGTGGATTGTTTAACAATACCCATAATGTGACTTTCATCTCCCATGTTTTATGAGTGAAACAGATGTTACCATCAGGATGATGACATGTGGAACACCTATTTCTGTAATGCATGATTATATTTAAATATGAGATTTTTCACAAACATTTGCATATAGGATAATACACATCTCACACATGCACACATGTTGATCATGTAACACTTAATTTAAACAAACATGGAGCATAATTTTTTTATGCATACGTTTATACTTAGGATGTTTACATGACATCCTACACATCTGATTTGTACTTGGGATGTATACACGACATCAAACTTATCTGATATTTTTACATCAGAATCATAATTAAAGCATACAAATTTAAACCTCATAATAATCTTCATAACAAAATTAAAAGCATCGACTCGTGAGTCTTCTTTAAGTGTTATCACACCAAAACATAAAGCAAATACGATATCATACATTGTCTCTCAAAAAATCTCAACATAAAACAAATAATTATCTTCCAAGTGTTACATATCAGAGCATAACCAAAGCTAAAACGAATAAACTAAAAGGAATAGCTCTAGGAGCTAACTTCCACTCACAATAGCGTCTCTACTCTTGCGTATCTACATGATGTCCATGTAAAGAAAACATTTAAACAGAAGAGGTGATAATTCATTTATAATAATAATATAGAAAGTAAGATAGAGTACAACATCTACACAATCATGCAACACAAGATATTCACGCCAAAATCATCATCGACATCATATACAACAATATCATCATCACATATAATTATATTTCAGGAAAATATTTCATTCATGCTATACGACTCGCGAAAATGAAAATGACTCATATGTATGTGGTACCAATTCAACATTTGGTTCTTCTTACAAACTAGGTCCCCTCTTCTAGATCCCAAATCCACCCTTCTAGATTTGCGAACCCACCCTTTTAGGTTTGAGACAAGTTACCAGTCCACCCTTCTAGACTTGCAACTCATCTCTTTCAAATACAACGATAAAAATTATGCATGGAATATAATTGATGCAATAACTCAACAATAACAAGTCATGTTTACATTCTCCCTTCATAACATAAACAACAACAATTTTACATTTCCGCATAAATATCCATAAACATCAATAATATGCACATATACATCCACCAGGATGTTTTAACAAAAACACATAATGATAACAACTTAATAATCATTTTCACACCACGTCAATATCACATCAACATCACCGACATCTTAACAATATTATCATGACAACTTTAACATATCAACTTCATTATCACATGACATTATTACAACAATGCATATTCATCAACCAAACATATAAACCAATAACTTCATCAACATAGTATACATATGAATTATATTTAACCATTTCACCTATCATCATTATGTTATAGCTCTGAATGTTAGCTTCATAACACTTCAAACGACACGTTATTTGGATACACGGTTACAAAGTTATAAGGTAAAACATCAAAGCATGTCACAGTCCCAAAACACAATTATTTTTAAAAAATGTTACAACGATAATTTATTTTCATAAAATGACAACCGATTGTCATCAAGGTCAGACCCAAGAAAAAACACATTTTAGAAGCATGACAATCGATTGATGCTTTGGTTCAATCGATTGTCATAGTGTAAATTCCCAAAAATCCCAGCTTAACATCTTAATTCTAATCTCTTCCCTAAACACTCCTTAACATCAAAACAACTTATTTTGAGTTTCCAACACAGTATCCCAAATTACCACTATAAAATCATCACATACTCATCAATTTATCATCAAATCAAACAATATAACAATGGTTAACAATATCATATCCTTATTATTGAACTAAATTCCCACCCTTACCTTATGATTGCAGAAAATTCTTGATTGATCCCTGACTTTTCCCCTCTAAAGTCCTAAGCCTATTTCTTTCTTCTTAGACTCTTTCCTCTTTTCACTTTCTCCCAAGATATGTACTATAAACTCTATTCCCTCATAATTCTCTAAAAATTTAGTTCCCTCATTATGCTATCCCCATCTTAACCTTAATATTTTTCCATAATGCATACCTTGCCCTCACTTACTCATCATAAGTCCAATATTGCCCTTAATTTCTCTACAGTCTTATTTTCTCTTTTATTTATTTATTTTATTTAAATAATATAACCAAATTATTATTTTAAATCAATAAAAATAATTCTAATTATTCTCTCTTCCTCTAATTATTCTCCACACCCTACCATAAAGTCACACACCTTTCCTCTCATCCACATTTGTTTAATCACCCACACAAATTAAATCAAATAAATACACAAAATTATAATTAAATCAATATAAAGTAAATAAAATAATTTACTAAAATTGGGGTGTTACTACGTGTCCTACTCATGACATGAATGCTTATACATCCTCCACATGACCATTATTCAACCACACTCATAGACTTCTCCAATGCACAAAATAAATTCCGATCAATCTAAATCTCAATTGCATTCTACATGAAACTTAAAATCATATACTCCATATTTGTAATCAAACTGCGCATAAAAAATTGGTGGGAAACAGACTTAGCCGTACCAAAACACAAACTTCAAGAAAGATCATTTAGGTCAAAATGACATGATGCTTAAGTAGGTTCTCTTTCGTAAGGATCTTATCTTGGAGGAGTTTCCAAGGGAAAATCATCAGTATAAATGGGGCTTAACTCTCGAAAGTTTAATTAAATACCCCACATCCTTCAATATACTTGTTTTCAAGTCACCATCAATCTGCACTACTACATGAAACACATTTATCTTCGGGAGGCGAAATTCATTTAACCTCGACTACGGAAGCAATGGAATGAAGGACGTCATGAAAAGTTACCACTTTACGCCTCGGTTATCTAAATACTGAGGGGTAAAGTTATATGTACAAGGATTTGATCCTCATCAATTTTTTTTTTATATTTACAAAACTAGCATCACATACCTCTTGGTTTGTGAACAAAACTGAGGGGTAAGATAAATTTTTTTTTAAAATACGGGTTACATTGTTTACACAAAATATTAATAAATTAATTAATTTATAAACAATATTTTTTACAAATAATATTACTTTGTTTACAAAGAATATTAAAGTAAAAAATTAATTTGTCAGTGAAGATAAATTGTTGTATCTTCGAATCATTGAATCTTAGGGAAGATCAAATGCTGAATGAAAGTATATTCTCAATTGTTTTTGCTTACATTTGTTTCTGATATAAAACAACAAAAAAGGTTAGATAAATAAATAATTTTATGATCTAATAAATATTTAAGAACACAAACCTTAAACCAAAATAATTTTCTGCTCTTGCATTCCATCATTGAGAACTTTTTATGGCAAATGCTTTTACAAGAAAGAGAACAAGATATATAGTGGGGGATGTAGATAGTTTCAAGCACTTCATGTTTCATTATCAATTTTTGTGCGCATTCTTTTCAAGATCAATGGTTTGCATGCACCCAACTTCTAATAAGTTATTTATTCCAACCATTGGAAAATATTTTTTTGCACTTACAATCCATGATAGAGAACTTTTCCAAGTTTCTTTAAGTTTCAAAATTTCATAATCTTGAACACATATTTTCATGGCAAATGCTTTCACAAGAAAGAGAATAAACTAGATATAGTGGTGGATGTAGATAGTTTAATGTGGATTGATGTCTTGGAAATATCTTGAGTGATGTTCTCTATGATTGTAGGGTATAGATTCATTGTTGTAGATGTGTAACAAACCCCTCGCTTATGTTATAAAACTGATGAGAAATATATTTTATTTTTTATTCAAAAATAAAATAAAATAAGGAAAAGCCTCAATTTAAGTAAAAAACCGAGTCAATACGTTTCAAGCAATAATTAAAAGAAAGGTTCTAATTATAAAATAAAAAAGTAAGGTTCCACTTATAAGTAAATAAAAACATAAATTGCATAAGCTCGAATTCGAAGCATGTCCTGAATTGTTTTTTCCCTCGGTTTTATTAAAACCTGAGAGAATAAATAGTTTTTTTTTTAAATAAAATATGACGCACCTTGGCATTATACCTCGTTTTTTATTAGGTGAGGTGAAAGCTTTGTCATGAAATATATTATTTGTTGTAGTGATGGCTCCAATCATTTAACAAAATGCTCGTTTTGCTTATACTAATAAATACCACGTAACTCTTAAAGTCATATAATTTTCACCATAACACTTACCACTTTGTAAACAAAAATTAATAGACAGCCTAACACCGTTGTTGTGGACTTTTGTCAATCGTGTCATCATCATGGTACCTCTAGATTTTTTTTACTTTTAGTCTTAGTAGATGTGATTGTAGGAGAGGTGATGGTTGTAATAAATTTGGAAGTTGTAGAAGATGTGGTGGCTAAATCGTCCATCTATGTTTAAAAAACATCAACGGCAATAAACATTTTACTTAACACAACATCTACACTTCCTAAGACCATTATTCATAAGTATGGTCTTATAATCATTTTACATAACACAACATTAAAAAAGAAACCTAAAAGTTATATCAACAAAGATACTTAATGTGAGATTCATGGTACTAGTACCTACTAATACTTCATTTGAATAACATTTTACTTAAAACAACATCACCAAAATCAATACTAAAAAGAAAAAACCTATTTTACCTAACTCATGATACATATGAATTTTACTTAACTCATGGTACATATGGACATTTTTTTAACATCAACACAAAAAAAGGAAAAGCTTATTTTTATTCTTACAACGTAATCAGAATAACATAATCTATCAGCAATAAGCAATTCACAAAACAAAAACTAACATATTTAAGTTACATGCATGGATAAAGTGAGTGAGATATGTACCAAATATATCATGAAGAAGATAAATAATGGTGGAGGAAGCTTCGTTGATGTTTGGTTATCTTTTCTTTATTTCAATTTATATTTGAGCTTCAATGGTGTTATGAACAAAATGGTCAGTTTCACAAGAGAATTAAAATGAAATAAGTGTTGAATAGTATATCAATAGTTAGAGTCTAGATTTAGGAAATACATAAAAAAAATATATTTCCTCTCGGTTGAACAATCCAACCGAGTGAATAGATACATTAAAAAAAAGAGAGAAATACTTTTTTTAAATAAATAACTAATATTTTCTCTCGATTGGACAATCTAACCAAGGAAATAGATACATTTAAAATAAAATAAAATAAAAAATAAAGGTGTCAATTTTTAAAAAATAATTGAGAAATTTAAAATTAACAAAAAAAAAAACGCCTTTGTAAAGTTAACAGATTCATTATAAAAAAAATACAAGTAAAAATTGCAAGAGTTAAGATTTGAAGTATGGTCTCTAAACCATATTTTTCTTTGGTTGGATGTCAAAATCAAGAAAATGGATGATATATTTTATTTAAAAATTAAATTGAAATTAAGACGTCTAGTAGAAGTGATTGTACCTCAATTAATTTAATCATTGAAGTAAAATTTTATTACAAAATGTAGTATTTATAATAGTGAATAAAGATCTAAAACTATGAATAGATGATAAACTATAATCTAAACCAAAACCCATCGGTTCTTCTACCACTTGGTTCTGATAAGGTAGTCATTATTAGTATGACTTCTCTTCCTTAGTCTTATTGTCGAGCATTCTGCACTATGGATGCAACACTTAATAATCTCCTCTATGTTGTTGTAGTTGCCGCTACTTCCACATAGACGGTAAAAAAGTAAAGAATAAATTACAATCACTTAATCATTTGAAGAAAAAGGAGCGGCCCTAACGGATCATCTTGTTGCACTCTAGTGGCTAACATAATATGTCCATTCCCAAGGTACAAACTCACTGCTTGGCCATAAAGTAACTCAACCCCTAAAGAAATACATGGGCATATCACCCTCACCTCATGCAATAGGGATTATTGATCTACCTTGTTAAAATAATTCAAGAAATCTACCGAGAGCATAGCCAAAGAACCATCTTCGTGTGTCTTGCTTAACACCTTGTTGGCATTGTAAAAAATGGCCTTAACACCACAAGATACCCCAACTCTAAGGTGAAATTTATTGAGATAACGCGCCACATATTTTCTGACCCCTTTGATAGCATCCTTGGATACCAACCACCTCCTAATAAAACCCACGATAATTGGTCGCATCCCACCATCAAGCTTTAATAACAACGTCAAGGGGGCAGAGGCAACAAACTCTGGAAAAGTCTTGAAAAATCTTCCTCCTAGCCATAAGTTAACAACTATAGTGATTGCATATAAAAGATCTCTTTCCGTAGCAGAACTTTCTCCATACAGTGCATCTAATATATGTTGAGCATGCAAACCCTCTCTTCCATATGTCGTCCCTTTGAGAAATGATTCAATGCCCTTGAAGATAGTATCAGCATCATCCATTAAGGGAGCTTTAGAGAACAAGGTAGTCCACATGGAGGGAGTTGCTTTGTAAAGGTGCTTAGCCTCCAAATCCTTCATTGTATGTCCATGATAGGGGTTACTCCGGATGACCCCGACACTTTTATGATAATTGTGAAATGGACATCTGCAACCTTACAGACGTATTGTTTGACATTAGAACTCATATTTTTATCGTTCTCCTTAATATGAACTCCCTCGGGACCTAAGTTTTCTTGCTCAGAACAGCTCAACACACTATCAACTAACTTGGAAAGATCATTGGTGTCTCTTTAAGTAGCTAAACACTCCAAAATATGGTGTTGTTGCATGGACATCCAATTTCCAGACCTACGATCCCACCTATTCTGAGGCTTAAACACATGTAAAGTAAAGAGAGAAAGAAGTAACAACTAAAAACAAGCACCTACTGATCCTAGATCAACAACCACCATATAAAAAGCATCAATCAATTCTTGAGAGAAAGCAAGACGGAAACTAAGAGGTGTACTCTTCACGATGAAGATAGGTATTGTAAGGTCTCTCTAACAACATTGCATCCAAAATAAGATCCTTTTTTGTTTCAAGGTTATCCGACTCTATTGTGGATCGTTTAACAATACCCATAATGTGGCTTTCATCTCCCATGTTTTATGAGTGAAACAGATGTTACCATCAGGATGATGACATGTGGAACACCTATTTCTGTAATGCATGATTATATTTAAATATGAGATTTTTCACAAACATTTGCATATAGGATAATACACATCTCAAACATGCACACATGTTGATCATGTAACACTTAATTTAAACAAACATGGAGCATAATATTTTTATGCATACGTTTATACTTAGGATGTTTACATGACATCCTACACATCTGATTTGTACTTGGGATGTATACACGACATCAAACTTATCTGATATTTTTACATCAGAATCATAATTAAAGCATACAAATTTAAACCTCATAATAATCTTCATAACAAAATTAAAAGCATCGACTCGTGAGTCTTCTTTAAGTGTTATCACACCAAAACATAAAGCAAATACGATATCATACATTGTCTCTCAAAAAATCTCAACATAAAACAAATAATTATCTTCCAAGTGTTACATATCAGAGCATAACCAAAGCTAAAACGAATAAACTAAAAGGAATAGCTCTAGGAGCTAACTTCCACTCACAATAGCGTCTCTACTCTTGCGTATCTACATGATGTCCATGTAAAGAAAACATTTAAACAGAAGAGGTGATAATTCATTTATAATAATAATATAGAAAGTAAGATAGAGTACAACATCTACACAATCATGCAACACAAGATATTCACGCCAAAATCATCATCGACATCATATACAACAATATCATCATCACATATAATTATATTTCAGGAAAATATTTCATTCATGCTATACGACTCGCGAAAATGAAAATGACTCATATGTATGTGGTACCAATTCAACATTTGGTTCTTCTTACAAACTAGGTCCCCTCTTCTAGATCCCAAATCCACCCTTCTAGATTTGCGAACCCACCCTTTTAGGTTTGAGACAAGTTACCAGTCCACCCTTCTAGACTTGCAACTCATCTCTTTCAAATACAACGATAAAAATTATGCATGGAATATAATTGATGCAATAACTCAACAATAACAAGTCATGTTTACATTCTCCCTTCATAACATAAACAACAACAATTTTACATTTCCGCATAAATATCCATAAACATCAATAATATGCACATATACATCCACCAGGATGTTTTAACAAAAACACATAATGATAACAACTTAATAATCATTTTCACACCACGTCAATATCACATCAACATCACCGACATCTTAACAATATTATCATGACAACTTTAACATATCAACTTCATTATCACATGACATTATTACAACAATGCATATTCATCAACCAAACATATAAACCAATAACTTCATCAACATAGTATACATATGAATTATATTTAACCATTTCACCTATCATCATTATGTTATAGCTCTGAATGTTAGCTTCATAACACTTCAAACGACACGTTATTTGGATACACGGTTACAAAGTTATAAGGTAAAACATCAAAGCATGTCACAGTCCCAAAACACAATTATTTTTAAAAAATGTTACAACGATAATTTATTTTCATAAAATGACAACCGATTGTCATCAAGGTCAGACCCAAGAAAAAACACATTTTAGAAGCATGACAATCGATTGATGCTTTGGTTCAATCGATTGTCATAGTGTAAATTCCCAAAAATCCCAGCTTAACATCTTAATTCTAATCTCTTCCCTAAACACTCCTTAACATCAAAACAACTTATTTTGAGTTTCCAACACAGTATCCCAAATTACCACTATAAAATCATCACATACTCATCAATTTATCATCAAATCAAACAATATAACAATGGTTAACAATATCATATCCTTATTATTGAACCAAATTCCCACCCTTACCTTATGATTGCAGAAAATTCTTGATTGATCCCTGACTTTTCCCCTCTAAAGTCCTAAGCCTATTTCTTTCTTCTTAGACTCTTTCCTCTTTTCACTTTCTCCCAAGATATGTACTATAAACTCTATTCCCTCATAATTCTCTAAAAATTTAGTTCCCTCATTATGCTATCCCCATCTTAACCTTAATATTTTTCCATAATGCATACCTTGCCCTCACTTACTCATCATAAGTCCAATATTGCCCTTAATTTCTCTACAGTCTTATTTTCTCTTTTATTTATTTATTTTATTTAAATAATATAACCAAATTATTATTTTAAATCAATAAAAATAATTCTAATTATTCTCTCTTCCTCTAATTATTCTCCACACCCTACCATAAAGTCACACACCTTTCCTCTCATCCACATTTGTTTAATCACCCACACAAATTAAATCAAATAAATACACAAAATTATAATTAAATCAATATAAAGTAAATAAAATAATTTACTAAAATTGGGGTGTTACTACGTGTCCTACTCATGACATGAATGCTTATACATCCTCCACATGACCATTATTCAACCACACTCATAGACTTCTCCAATGCACAAAATAAATTCCGATCAATCTAAATCTCAATTGCATTCTACATGAAACTTAAAATCATATACTCCATATTTGTAATCAAACTGCGCATAAAAAATTGGTGGGAAACAGACTTAGCCGTACCAAAACACAAACTTCAAGAAAGATCATTTAGGTCAAAATGACATGATGCTTAAGTAGGTTCTCTTTCGTAAGGATCTTATCTTGGAGGAGTTTCCAAGGGAAAATCATCAGTATAAATGGGGCTTAACTGTTCTAAATTAAGGGAAAAATCTAGTCCAAACTACTTACTAGGTTAACGGGACCAAGACTCGGTTCAATAAACGCATTGTAAGCCAAAGACATCGAGTAAACACCATACTTTATGTGCCTCCAAAACCAATTTTCTATCTATGTAAAGTATATGATTTCTTGAAATAATAGAAGGAGAGTCTATTCTCAAACAAAAAGATATATCCTCCACTAAAGATCCCAAACTCGTGATCCCTCCTCCCAAAAACCATTTTCATCCTTATTCCCCTAATTATTCCTCCTTTATATCATTTCATTATATATTATTAGGGATCTTCTAATTGTTAGACTGAGTATCAACATAGTTGAAATTATAATTGTTTCTTGTAAATATATTAATTTCTAGTTACATTAAACAATATATCTTAGTTTTATGCCATATTGAAAATATTTTAATTCACACTAGAAGAAAAACTTATTGTTGTTTGGGATAAGAGCCTTTGTATAAAAAATAACTTTGCTATATATAAAACCCCTCGTAATTCTATGTTCCTAAATAAAAACTTATAATGTTATGAGTTAATATTAGAGGTGTAGGAAGTAAATCATGAATAATAGGGGTGTAGATTGTAAATAAGCAAAATGAGCTTTAGACATTGTATAAATACCAGCTAGTATGGCCTTTTGTAAATAATGATTATACGGAGTGTAACGGAATTGAATAAATGAAAGCTTTTTTTCATCTTCTTCTCCTTCACTTTGTTCTGCTTACTCTCTGATCATTGATCATACATTATGGAGATTATGCAAGATTCAATATGGTATCACTAGCATTTTTTCAAATCTTGAATCTACAAGATTTGATTTCCCTTTCCGCATTTCACTATTGCTTCGCGATCTCCTTCGTTTTTCATTCACTTCATCATGGAAGATCAACAACAGAATCCTTTTAACATACATCACTCTGATCATCTCGGTCTGGTTTTGGTTTCACACCTCTTGACGGGAGAGAATTACCCGTCGTGGCGCCGCGCCATGCTTATAGCTCTTCGTGCAAAGAAAAATATTGGATTTGTTGATGGATCGATTCCAAAACCTCCTGATGGTGATCCTTAGTTTCATTTATGTAAGTGCAGTGATAATGTTGTTGCGTCTTGGCTTTTGAATTCTGTTTCAAAAGAACTCACTGCAATCATCATTTACGCATCTAACGCGGCGGTGATACGGAACGATCTTCAAGAACGATTTCTTCAAAACAACGGCCATCGGTTGTTTCAACTGCGTAAAGATTTCATCACATGTACTCAAGGAACTCTCTCGCTTGGTGCATACTACTCCAAAATAAAAAGACTCTGGGAAGAACTAGCTTAATTTCGCCCAATTCATCAATGTGTGTGTTGTGGTGTATTCCCTTTGATTGACCACAACAACCATGTGTACGTTCTTACCTTCTTGCAAGGATTGAATGAAACCTTCAACCCTATTCGTAGCCAGATCCTTCTCATGGATCCTTTGACTTTAGTTAGCCGTGTGTTCTCTCTTGTGATTCAAGAAGAGAAACAGAGGTCAGTCAATGATATTCCTACTGATAACACTGAAACCCTAGCTTATGCTATCCATGATTCTAATGGTACCAAGTCCAAGACTTGAAAGAAGGATAGACCTCTGTGTTCTCATTGTGGTGTGCTTGGTCATATGAAGGATAAGTGTTTCAAGCTTCATGGTTATCCACCTGGATACAAAAACACTAAATCCACTGCTACTTCCAATTCTACAACAAATGTAGTCAACACAAACATTGAAGATGAGATGCTACTAAACAATACCAGTATCACATTGCTTACATCCAAGGCCAGATGGCTCGCCAATCTTCCTTTGGATTTGCATCAGGTGATTCAGTTGGTATGGTTTTTACTTCCTACACCTCTAAGGGCACTTCTGGCAAAGGGTTGTTTTTTCATGCAAACTCTTCCTTTCGACTCACAGCCTTTGCAGATGCTGATTAGGGTAGTTGCAGAGTAACGAGAAAGTCCACTACTGGGTTTTATATATTTTTAGGAGATGCCTTGATAGCTTGGAAATAAAAAAAACAACATATTGTGGCCCGATCATCTGCAGAAGCCGAATATCGTGCCTTTGCGTCTCTAACATCTGAGCTATTATGTATTAAATAACTGTTCAGAACGTTTGAGATTTCGTTGCAATCTGTTATGGTTTTCTGTGGCAGCCAGTTAGCAATTCAACTGGCTTCGAATCCACTCAGCAATGAACGTTCCAAACACGTAGACATTGATTGTCACTTTATCCGTCAGCATGTTCAAACACATTTTTAAAGCTGATACATGTTAAGTCGCAACAACAACTTGTTGATCCTCTCACCAAAGCACTGTCGAAGCCTTTATATGAGTTTCTTACATCCAAGTGGAGATTGCTAGATATCTATCTTCCCACTTGAGGGGGGTATTAGAGGTGTAGGAAGTAAATCATGAATAATAGAGGTATAGCTTGTAAATAAGAAAAATGAGTTTTAGACATTGTATAAACACCAGCTAGTATGGTCTTTTGTAAATTACGGAGTGTAATAAAATTGAATTAATGAAAGCTTTTTTTCATCTTCTTCTCCTTCACTCTGTTTTGCTTACTCTCTGATCATTGTTCATATGTTATGGAAATTGTGCAAAATTCAATAGTTAACCTTCACAAGGTTTAAGGACAGAATTTTAAAATTTTCAAAATATTGTTTACGAGGTATTCCTACATATGAATTTGAATATTCAAATTGTGAGGGATATCCCCTCCAATGATTTAATAGAGAGAAATGGTCAATTACACAATGTTACTTTCCTTACTTCTATAAAACTATAAATCTGAACACCCACACCTCTCCTTCTTCTGTCCAAGCCAATTTCTTCCTCCTCAACCAAAATTTTCCCCCACCTAATAAACATGAACTGGCCAATGAAGAAACACAACATGGTCTGAATTTATGGACATTATAGGTATTTTGAGTGGTCGATAGGAGGCAAGATAGTTGTTTATTTGTTTTTTTTTAATAAGCAATGATATTAAACAAGGGGAGTATAATAGATACTCCGCCCAAAGATACAAACGGAAAGCTCTCCCTACTCGAAACAATCGAGAGGTAAGATATTCCAAGTATGGTAATTACAAAGATCACCTATCTTATAGAAAGCTATCATGTAATTCCAAGAAGACATGATAATATTCGAATAACATTCGGTAAAACAAAAACTCTCCTTCTTAAAAATAATGTCATTCCTCTTCTTCCAAATGCACCAAATAGTAGTCAACCAAATCACTCCTACTAAAGATCTCTTCGCCGGACACTTCACGGAATCGCAAAATAAAAAGAAAGAGACAAAACTATCAAAGGACATATCAAGGGAAGGACCTAGCCAACAAAACACCCTCCTCCAAATATTTTGAACAACTTCACAATCACCAAATAAATGATCCAAATTTTCCTCCTCTTTCAAGCACAACACACATAATAAATCTACGTTCTCCACCAAAATCCCTCTCTTGCACAATTGGTCTTTTGTTGCAATTCTATTGTGCAAAAATTTCCAAGCAAAAAAGAGAATTTTTGAGGGGATTCTAACCTTCCAAAGGAAATTCAAGGCCTTAACCAAATGGACTTGCAAGGGAGGACCCGATAAGCTCGACTTGAATCGCCCATAACAAGACTTTACGCTAAAAGAACCGGACGTATCTTGCATCCAAGAGAAGGAGTCACGAGTGTTCTTTTGCGGGGAGCATTGGTTCAGCACATCCTTTATTTCCTGCATCAAAAAAGTGAAACCATTGCTGGCCGAATTCAGCAGCCCAGTAGCGGAGCTAGTGCTGGCCGCTGGCAGCAAAGGAGTGCTGGCCGCTGGCAGCCATGCTGCTGCAGTTTCTGGCAGCAAGGGCCGCAAATTCCATTGCCATCCATCTTCTCCAAATTGCCCCAAATCAGCTACCGCTAGAAGATGATCCGCTGTCACCTGAAATAAATCCGGAAAGACTTCCAATAAAGGTTGTTTGTCAATCCAACAAGCATACCAAAACGGAATATCTTCACCATTACCAACACTACACTTAATAGCCCGCGAAAAATGATTGACTAAAAGTCTCTCATAATTATCCGATACCATTAAATCTCTCCACCATATAGAATCCTTCTTGCCCACTACCGCCATATCTCCTACTAGAATCTTTAATTTCACCTTGCCATATCTAGCTCTAATGATGCCACTCCAAACCGCTTCGTTCTCATTTAAAATTCTCCACTTCCACTTGCTTATAAGAGCCACATTCATTATTTCCACATTCTTTATTCCTAAGCCACCTTCCTCCTTCGATTTGCAAACCGTGTCCCAACACACCCAATGAATAGACTTTCTATCTTCACCACCACTCCAAAGAAATTTGCTTTGGATAGTCCGAATCTCTTGAAGCACCTTCGTCGGAGCTTTATAAAAAGATAGAGAAAAAATCGGAATCGCATTAAGCACCGCATTGATCAAGACCACACGACCCGCTAGAGAAAGGTTCTTACCTCTCCAAACGGCTAAACGATTCTTGATGGACACTAAAAGATCTTTCCACATAGAAATACTTCTAGGATTACCACCCACTTTAATTCCCAAATACTTGAACGGAAGACTACTCACTTTACACGAAAGAAAGCTAGATGCCGCTTCAAGAAACCAATCACCAACATTGATACCATAGAGGTTACTTTTAGAGAAATTAATACGTAAACCCGACATAAGTTCAAAACCTCTAAGAATTGCTTTCATACTCCACAAATTAGCCGTATCTCCTTCCGATATAATAATTGTGTCATCCGCGAATTGAAGTAAATCCACCTCCTCATTATCACCCACTTTAAAGCACCTAAAATCCCCCAAATCTTTAGCCTTTCTCATAAGTGCCGTAAGGACCTCCATAACCAAAACAAAAAGGAAAGGAGACAACGGATCCCCTTGACGAAAACCCTTCTCCACCTTAAACTCTTTCGTCGTGCTACCATTGACGATGACGGACATAGAACTATTAAAGATACAACACTCCATCCATTTCATCCACCTACCTCCAAACCCCATTCTAACTAAGACATATCTCACAAAATTCCAACTAACACGATCATAGGCCTTTTCAAAATCAACCTTTAGCACCACACAACTTTTTTCTCCCTCTTAGCATAATCCATCACCTCATTCACAACAAGTACACCATCCAATATACTTCTACCGGGAACAAAAGCCGTTTGGTTACATGACACAAGTTTACCAACTACACACTTTAATCTAGCCGCCAACAACTTTGAGATAATCTTGTATAAGCAACCAACTAGACATATAGGCCTAAATTCCGATAAAGATTGAGGATTCTTCACCTTGGGAATAAGAGTGATAAACGATGAAGTACATCCCTTCGTGAGCCTTGCTTTCTCATGGAAGTCCGAAACTAAACTACACACATCCCCTTTCAACACCTCCCAATTAGCTTTGAAAAACTCTAACGAAAACCCATCCGGACCCGGACTCTTATTCCCATCACAAGCCCACACGGCATCCTTAATTTCTTCCTCCGTAAAAGGTCTCTCAATCCACACACCTTCTTCCTTAGTCAAACAATTTAGATTTAAGCCCTCCGGAATTGGTCTCTTTGAATTCTCTTCTTTATAGAAATCGTTGAAGTAACCAAAGATCTCATTCTTAATATTCTCCACTCCCTCTACCGGCCCATTCTTCCCATCCAACATCGAAATCGAATTCCTTCTTTGTCTATCCTTAATAGAATTATGGAAGAAATTAGAGTTACTATCCCCTTCATGCATCCACAATTGTCTAGATTTCAATCTAAGCATACATTCTTTCACTTGTAAGAGATTCCAAAACTCCTTATTCGCCTCTTTCCTCTTATTCACCACCTCCTTCACCATATCGTCATTAACCTCCAACAATCTATCGTCCAACTCTTTGATATTATCCACCTCCTCTTTGACTTTCAAATCTATCCAACCGAACACCTCCCTATTCCACTCTCGAAGGCGGCCTTTCAAACATTTGAGTTTTTCAAACAAAACAAAATCCCCTCTTCCATTAAAACTTAACTTCCCCCACTCCTCCTTAATAAAAGACTTGAAATCGTTATGCTTGAACCACGCATTATTAAATTTAAAAGGCTTAGGCCCCCAATCCATCACCCCTATGTTCAAACGAATAGGCGCATGATCCGAGATATCTCTCTTTTCAATTCTTTGATCCACCACCCCCCATAGGTCAATTAATCTCCTTGAAACTAAAAATCTATCAAGTCTACTCCTCGCCTTCCCGTTATCTTTGAACCAAGTGTACTTCCCTCCAACACAAGGGATGTCCACCAAATCCATGTTATCTATGAATTCGCGAAACTCCAACATACCTCTAGAGATAGAGAGAGACCCATCTCCAAATCTTTCTTCCCTTCCCACAATTTCATTAAAATCCCCCACCACACACCACTCTTCATTGACACTCTTACTTTTTCTCTCCACTAACGACCTCCAAACTTGTCTTCTTTCCACCGAACTACACGGAGCATACACATTCACAATGTTATAACAATCACCTTTCCACAAGAAATTGACTCCCACGTATCCTTCTCCACGAAAACTATAATTGAGAGATAAAAAATCCTTCCTCCAAAGAATCACCATACCTCCTGCCGCTCCTACAGAATTTGAAGCAGTCCATTCCACACCACTACAACCCCAAAAACTCTTTGCTAAAAGCTCAGAGAACTCAGCAACTTTTGTTTCTTGAATGAGACAAACATCAATATTAAAAGACTTAATCAAAAAACTCACTCTCTTTCTTTTCAAAAGAGAACCCCCACCACGGATATTATATGAGAGCAAATTCATGGACACACATCTAATGCCTTCTTCCTTCCTACTGTACACAGTTTGTCTTTGTTTTCTAGTGTCTCCAACAGTTTGATACTCATACTATCGTCTACCAATCCTGTAACACCTAACTGAGAAATTGACTTCCAAAGCTTCTTCCCCACCTCAGATTGCGGTTTGTTAAGCAATCTTTGGTTACATTGCAGAATATCGGAATCAGTCAGAGAATTACAAGAAAAAGACTCACCGTTGGAAATAGAATCCTCCTCCTGCTTTGAATTGTTCGCCGCGCTAAGAGACGCCGACGACGACCCTCCATTCCTAGGTGCGATACAGGCAAAAAATGAGGGCGCAGCCTCCAATTTGTTACCCAGATCCATCACCGTTTTCTTCTTCTTCTGTTTAAACATTGCTTTTTGTTTTTTCCTACTAATGTTCCTACAGGCCATATCAAATGACATTGGGCCTTTTCTCTCCATGCTATTTACTTCCGGCCCACATTTTTGATTTGGAGCATGTAAATCCTCTTTCCCTGGCCCACATTTATTATTAAAAGCCACCACATAATTGTCCAACAACGGTCCAATACACCCATCACAATCTTGACCTTCCACCTCATCTGTTGAATCTCTCACCTTGGTCCCACTTTCATCAAAACTGCTAGAAGCGACAGCTGTATCTATTCCCAAGGAACCCGGAGACCCTCTTTCATCAAACACCTCTTTATGAATGATAGCATTTAATGTTTCTGCAGACGGGTTCATCATTCCATGCACGTCCCTATAGATTAAGCTATCTCCTTCCACTTTTCCACCCCTAACCAGCTTATCTTCCTCAATTCGTGAAAGTAAACAGACATCCGCCGAACTGTCAGACGGCATTATCTTGTGGGCAATATCCTCAACTTGCACCTTCTCCAACACCGGTTCAGAACACACCACGGCGGCATCCTCCTCCATGCCGGATCTGACAGCCTCCCCAAACTTCTCTTCTGAATCGGTCCCGTATGAGGAAACGTAATCCTCCGAACCAGCATCATTCAAACTACTACACCCCACAGCAGCTTTCTTCAAGGATGGATCTTCTCTCATACTGATTGAAAACGGAACACCATCAATGACTGCTTTAATCTTGGCATTAATAATGTCCATTCTCCCAGATTTGATAAGAATTTTCGCCTCATCCATACAAAGTCTAGCATCCGTATGATCATCACAGCATATGAATTTACCCCATGATTCCACAAGAATGTTGAAAAACTTCTCACTCCAAACATGACAAGGTAAACCGGTAATACGCAACCACAGAAATCTCTCCGCATCCACATCCTTAGGGTTCCACGGTTTAATAGAACTGAATAGCGCTTCCCACCATTCTCTGCGCTCCTCTAAGAACACCTCTACATCCCCCATCACCAAGTCCTCCAATAAACACAAGTTAGGGCCTAACACAGTCACCCTGATATTGAACAATCCTTCTTCATGGAAAATCTTCTTTAAATTCAACACACTCCCCGACTCCTTAACAACACCTACATAAGCTTTATTGTACCTCTCCATCTCCTCTTTTGAGCTGGAAAAAACAACAGTATTGATCCCTCCAACATCGGGCACCCTTACACCAATATCACTTTTGTTTTTGAGAACATCCACAAACGATCTCTTGTCCACCCATGCCCTAGCACTGTGACCAAAGTAACCTCCTTCTTTAGAAACACCTGCATGCACTCTTCTTGCATTGACAAACTTCCCTCCCCGATCTTCAGACTCCCTTCTCGATCGTTGGAATCTTGGCAAGTTCGCAAAAAGTTTTCTTCCATCTAACACCAAGTTATCCAACTTGGTAGCCATCAAGCTCTCGTCTTTTACATTCAGAAACCGAACGAAACCATATCTCCTTCCACGTTTGTCCTTTCTGGGGGGAATAACAACTTCATCGACCTCCCCCAAATCTTTAAACTCAAACAACAAATCTCTAGCCTTCCACTTCAATCCAAACTCCGTAAAAAAAGAACGTCGTTCTCGACGTATCCGCGGCCAAATCCTTATTGAAGCCTCCCCCTGCGACATCCCACCTCTCTTCTGTATCCCTCCGCTGCACCTTTCTCCCTACCTTAGTCCACCCTGCATCCTTATAAGGCGCAGGCCTCCACACCATGATCAAACAGCAAGAACCCTTTGAACATAAACAAAGAGAGAGAACGGAGTTTCTCTCTCTAGTTTCTCTCTCTTAGTAAATTGAAGGTGTATTTATTAGAGAATTCTAAACTGCTCTGTTACATAGTTGTTTATTTGTGATAAATTGTTCATAAGCTTCATGATTATTCATAAGCTTATTTTTATAAATTCTTTTAAAATAACCCATGAAAACAACTTTTATATATATATATATATATATATATATATATATATATATATATATATATATATATATATATATATATATATATATATATATATATATATATATATATATATATATATATATAAGAATAATTGAACTTTATTTTATTTTTAGTTATTAAAATAGCTTATACAAATAAACTCTTATGTTGATAGACATTTATACATGCAAAATAAGTTGTTTATCTAAGCCTTATGTATATACACTAATCATGATTTTTTTTTTCTCATGCTATTTAGATCTAAACACACAAATTATTTATTTTTGTTTGTGGTGATTTTTTTTAATAAGCGTTTTTGTTTGTTGTGATCTTTGCTAATAGAATCTTCCGCTTTGAAGATTACTCATTTGTACAATTTCCAACATTGACAAACATTCCCCATGCACTTTGGAATTTTAGGAGGGATACAAGGACATTCATTTTCTGAATTGCAAAAAACAGCTCCTGTGATGTCAAACAATAAAATCTAATGTTAATAATAAAAATTGAAATATTGTGTATAAGATAGAAGAGATACTTAAAATAAAAAATACAAAAATGGACTTGCCATCTATTTCAATGAAGAACACAAAAAGAAAAATAATTGTAATGTAAAAAAGCTTGAGAATTTCTGTCATATTTGACCTCATTTGCTTGTGAAAATATAACTTTGTGTGGTTATTTTATAGTGAAAAAATATTTATTCTACTGGCTTTAATTAGTGTTAAGTGTCTCTTGCTGATTATTAGAGTTCATTCTAGTTTTACTAATATTTAATTAATTATCACTATTATATTGTTTCTCTCTTTTATCCTTTCAAAATAGACAATGGAAAAAAAATTCCAAAATATATTATAGAATTGAATGATGATAACTACAACGAAGGGAAGCCATTCTATGAAACTCTTGAAATATCAACCCTAAGTCAAATCTTAGAAGCTTACAAAACCTCTTAAATAAAAATAAAGTAAACCCATCAAGGTAGACAAAGATATTGTACCCCACTTGTCCCACCAACCATATGACATTAGGACTTTGTCAATGCGACTATCCACATTACCATTTGGAGAGGAAGATCAAACAGATCCGTTCGGTCTATGAGATTCTGAAAAGATAAATACTCATTAGACCCACCAACGTGTTGGAAACATGAAAGGTAATTGTTTCCTGGAGTTTTGGAGTTTTTAAGTAAACAAATCTTGCAAGATCAAACTTGAATAATCCTAAAGGACACTTTGTATGAAATGTTTAAGAAAATGGATTAGTGTTAAAAGGATTTATATTTAAATTTAGAGCAACTAGATAAACGTTCAAAGAAGTAAATGCAGAAGTGTTCAAATGGATAAAGTAAATGAAGAAAAAGAGTAAAGCAATTAGATAAAAATGTTTGAATTAAAAGTGGGACAAAAGTTCATACATTTCTCACAAATTCTTTATCTCTGTGGCTCATATGTGTGAATTCTAAAGAAAAAAATGAAAATGGGAACCCCCATTACAGAAATGAAATCTACTTACATAATATATACATCAATTACTGTCAATAATAGTTAACTCTCCAGAATTTGACATGTATCTTGCGACATGGGATTTTATCTTCTGGTGTGTTTCTATGTGTCTTCGGTTTTTTAACTGCTTCAAACTGTTCCTGCTGTCAAAAAATGCCCTCGAGTCACCTAACCATGTTCGTTGAAAAGTTCACTTGTCGAATTTGTGAGAAGTCCCCTTGGTGTCGAAATTAAGACTTGACTATCTCATAACTTATGTCGAAATGCTGAGAAAAAATTCTCAGGCTAACAGATGCCCCTTAAAAAAATGCTATTGTCGATCATATTTACAATATGGAAGAGATATGGTGTTTTTTTAGTAAACTCTCGACACTATTTGAACCATTTTGCATACGTCGTCATCATCATGACTACCTTTACCTACTCGTCACATTTGCAATCATGCAAGTGTCAGCCATCATGGCTCCGATTTCCAAGGCCATTGTGTGCCACAAAAATTAACCACATTAAATAAAAGTAAAATTATTAATTAGTAATGATTTAAAACAAATATTAAAACGTCATTGTTTTGATTTTTAGAGGGAAAAACTGAAAAATCTCACTCCAACAACTATATAACATCTCTTTGACTTCTTTCTTCCACTTCACCATATTTAACTTTCTTATGAACCCTAAAACTTTCATCTTTTGCAACATCAAATTTTTACCTTTCCTTCTACTCAACTTCTAAAAAGTGTTGCCGATATTCAAGGTCATGTCTATTTTAGAACAGAGTTTGGTTCTAATTATACTTTAGTGTTTTGATGATAACAAACAAATAAATTTTGTATAAAGCAAACATGGTACTCTAATCATATGGTTCTAATTTCAGAAGATGTACCATTACCAGCAATCAAAACTTGAAGAATCAGAACTTAAAGCAAGAGAAACTTCTGATACCGAATGATGCAAACATATCTACAACAGAAGTTGAAGAACAAGGCTGAACTGAAGAATATAAGGAATGATTCAAGCTAACACCAAAAAGCAACTTCTGATACCGCAAGTCGAAAACATATCCACAACAGAAGTTGAAGAATAAAGACTGAACAGAAGTTTACGCGGATTAATTCAAATTAAACCATTGAAGACATAATCATTAGCAAAACGGCTGCAACACTACAAAAGCACAATTTCCAAGGTTGATTGAAGAAGCTATCCACATGCAAATTCTTGAAGAAAGCAAAAGCAAAAACAACACGCAAACCATTTAATGCTGAATGCAAGCTTTGGAGATAACGGTCAAAAATTCTGAAGCTATATATACTCATGATCGATTGAAGAAAAATACAACCAACGAGCAAAAATAGAAAGAAACAAGAAAGAACACACAAGAACGCTGCAACTCTGAAAAATATCAAGTGTGAAGAAAAACTCTCGGAAGCTAAATTCTCTTATTCATAGTTTGATTTCATTATTTTGTACTTAATTTTAGTGAAATATCACAATGGTGATTACTGCTTTCTAGAAGCAAATCTATACACTATCAACTGAAGTTACGTGGTAACTAAGTCCTTGAGAGACCAGTTGGGTCAGAAGTATCAAGAAGTCTAGGACTAGTTGAGTCTTAGAGGATTGGTTAGTCACAAGCAATTGGCTTGTGCGGGATCATTAGTCACCAATAGTTTGGCTCGTGCACTGTATTGTGAGTCACGACAGTTGGTCGTGCAAGTGTAATCAGGTTCTGATTATAATGGATTAAGACCTCTATTGAGAGAGACAAATCACCTTATTGAGGGTGGACTGGAGGTAGCCTTATTAAGAAGGTGAACCAGGATAAAAATAAATGTGTTCTGATTGTCTTTCCGTCATAAAGTTTTTTAAAACCCACTTATTCAACCCCCCCCCCCCCCCTTCTAAGTGTTTTCTCAACCTTCAATTGGCATCAGAGCGCCTGGTTCTGGGTGCAAGCACTTAACCGTGTTAGAAAAATATCTAGAAGGAAAACACTATGGTAAATGATTCAAACCACAACAACAGCTATACAAAACCTCTTATGTTTGACGGAGAAAATTTTGAATATTGGAAAGATAGGATTGAATGTTTCTTTCTAGGACAAGATCCTGATCTATGGGATATTGTGGTAGATAATTACAATCATCCAGAAGATGCAAGTGAAAAGATAGCAAGGAAGAACATGGATGACAAACAGAAGAAGGAATTCAATAATCATCACAAAGCCAGAACTATCTTGCTGAGTGCTATCTCTTAGGCAGAATATGAAAAAATCACCAATAGAGATACATCACATGATATATTTGAGTCACTCAATATTACTCATGAAGGCAATGTTCAAGTCAAAGAAACAAAAGCTCTAGCTTTGATCCAGAAGTATGAAGCCTTCAAGATGGAAGAGGACGTGACTATCGAAGCCATGTTCTCAAGATTTCAAACCTTAACAGCTGGTCTAAGAGTTCTAAACAAAGGATACTGATCAGTGGTTTTCACACGTTTATTTACCGTTGTTTTTAAGTATCTTTAAGTTATATTATTTAGTGTTTTATTTTATTATTCTTCATTTTATGCTTTGGTTGTATGGTTTTATGTTCTCAGGCTCATATGAATAAATCGGAATAAATCAGTGCAAAACTTTGAGTTTCGAGGAAGTTCAGAAAGCATGTTTCAGGAGGCCTGACACGGGTGGCCGTGGTGCTCAACACGGGCCGTGTTAGGAAAGGAGATGGGCGTGAAGTTGGAGAGAAAGGAAAACAGTGAAGCAACACGGGTGCCCGTGTTGCACAACATGGCCCGTGTTGCACGTCCTGGAACCAAAGAAGATAAAGAAAAATAACAGTGGACCAACACGGGTGCCCGTGTTGCTCAACACGGCCCGTGTTGGGTGATGACGCTGATTTTAGTGATTTTTGTGATTTTGTTCAGTGTTTGCCTGCAAGGGTGTTTTTGGGATTTCCAACCAACTTAAGTGAGACTGCACTATTTAGGAGGGTTTTTTCAAGATGAATGAGGTATCATTTTGGCCACACGAAGAATTTGAGGATTGAGAGAAAAAGCCTATGCAATTGGAGAAGAATAGAGAACTCTCATGAGCGGAAGCCATTGAAGATCAAAGTTCATCATCTCTATTGTAATGTCTTTATTTTATATCTTTGTAATTTCTTTGGATGATATGAGTAGCTAAACCCCCCAATGTTAGGGAGTTGTCCCTGATTAACATTTATGATGTTTTGAATTCCGAATTTCAATAACATATTTCTCTTTCACGTTCAATTTAATGGTATAAGGTTTTTAACGCTTTCCTCGTCGGACCAACTGGATTGATTTATGACTGACATTTAGGATTGATCTCCATTGTTAGGGTTTTTATACCATTATACTATAGGAGATATCACCTAGGACTAGGGATACCCTATAGTAACCGGAACATTCTTGATAATAATAATGCTTGAATTCATCGCTAATATCAAAGGACTTTAGGATTAGGATTGAATGTTCAAAGGTTTGCCCACTAAGGACTTAGGAGCAAACACCCTTAAGAACTGGTAATTGATAAGTTGAATTTTGTTATGAAACAAGGGTTCAGAATTGTTACATGTTAATGCATACACCTACCCTAGCAGATTACTCATATTTGGCCAAATACTTCTTTTACTTTTATTTGAAATTATAATTTCCAAACCAAAAACCCCACGGCTTTTTGTTTAATTGAATTCCTACTAACTCTATAATATCACGCAGTCCTTGAGATCGATATTTGGGGAAATTTCCCTTTATTACTACATAGGCAAAATAGTACACTTGCTATTTTACCGATCAGATACACCAAAGCTGATCATGTAAAGAAAATTATCAGAAGTCTACCAAGAAGATGGGGGTCAATGGTTATAGCATTAAAAGTTGCAAATAATCTTGATGAAGTATCCCTTGAAGAACTCATCAGTGCATTAAGAAGTCGTGAGATTGAGCTCGACGCAAATGAGCCTCAAAAGCAAGGTAAGTCTATAGCTCTTAAATCTGTAAAAAAATCTGAAAATAATGTTTTGCAGGCTAAGGAAGAATGCTCAAGTGAGTCTGGATCAGAGGAAGAAGATGAGTTGTCACTTCTATCCAAAAGAGTAAATCAACTTTGTAGGAACAAGCAAAGGAAGTTCAGAAACTTCAGAAGACCAGAATATAAAAGAGAAACCTCTGAATACAGAAGGCCTAGCAGAAGAAGCGATGTGTGTTATGAATGCAATGAACCAGGACACTTCAAAAGTGAATGTCCTAAACTGCAAAAAGAAAGGCCTAAGAAGAGATCTGAAAGGAAGAAAAGCCTGATGGCTACCTGTGATGATTATGTATCATCTAATGACGAATACAACTCAGAAGATGAACATGCCAACATACCATACATGGCCACTACAGAAAATGATTCAGACTCAGAAGCTGAATCAAATGAGGTATTTTCTGAACTTACTAGAATAGAGCTTAAAGAAAGCTTATCAGAACTTTTAGAAAGACATAATAGATTAAGAGCAAAATTTAAAAGGCTAAAGATTGAATTGTTAACTGAAACAAAGAAACTTAAACAAGAAAATTCTGAACTTAAAGATAACACTACACAACTAGTAGAGGAAATGGAAACAAAGATCCTTAACAACACCTTAAAATCTGATATTCAGAAAGAATATGATGATAGTTTTCAAAAATTTCTTGTTAAAAGCATAAACATAAGTAAAATGGCCTCAATAATTTATGGTGTTAGTAGAAGAAATCGAAATGGAATTGGCTATAAAACACCTCGGGGAAAAGAACCATACATACCTAAATCAGTTGATGACGTGGAAATAAAATATAAACCTTTGCACACACAGTTAAAATTTGGTCACACTCACATTATTAAATATACATCCTATTTTGAAAACTATTGTGCTAGACCTAATATAAGAAAAAGATTTAGGCACACTAACATCAAAGGACCCAAAAGGATATGGATACCTAAGAAGAAAATTGTCTATGTTGCAGATGCCCTTAGCAGTGAAGTCAAAACACCAGTCATGGTACCTGGACTCTGGATGCTCACGTCACATGACGGGAAGAAGGTCTATGTTCCAAAGCCTGGAACTTAAATCTGGCGGAGACGTCATATTTGAAGGGAACCAAAAAGGGAAGATCATTGGATCAGGAACTATTGGTAATGGTAACTCTCCCTTTATAACTAATGTATTACTTGTTGAAGGATTAGCTCATAATCTGTTGTCCATCATTTAACTGAGTGATAATGGTTATGATATAGTCTTTAATCAAAAATCATGCAAGGCTGTAAGTAAGAAAGACAGATCAATTATTTTTACTGGTAAAAGAAGGAATAACATTTATAAGATTGATCTTTCTGATCTTAATTCTCAAAAAGTGACTTGTCTTCTGTCTATAAATGATGAGAAATGGGTTTGGCAGAGAATGATTGGGACACATTAGCTTGAGAAGATTTACTCAACTTCACAAACTCAACTTAGTAAGAGGAATGCCCAATTTAAAGTTCAACTCAGATGCTCTTTGTGAAGCATGTCAGAAGCGAAAGTTCTCAAAATCCTCTTTCAAATTTAAAAATGTTATTTCTTCTTCAAGACCTTTAGAACTTTTACATATTGATTTATTTGGTCCAGTGAAAACAGCATCAATAAGAGGTAAGAAATATGGTTTAGTCATTGTAGATGACTATAGCAGATGGACATGGGTAAAATTCTTAAAACATAAAGATGAAACACATAGTGTATTTTTTGTTGTCTGTAAACAGATACAAAATGAAAAAGAATCTAAAATCATTAAGGTCAAAAGTGATCATGGAGGAGAATTTGAGAATCATCTCTTTGAGAAGTTCTCCAAAGAAAATGGAATCTCTCACAACTTCTCCTGTCCTAGAACACCTCAGCAGAATGGGGTTGTAGAACATAAAAACAGAACATTACAAGAAATGGCTAGGACAATGATCAATGAAGCCAATATGGCTAAGCACTTATGGGCAGATGCAGTAAACATTGCATGCTATATCCAAAATAGAGTGTCCATAAGACCTATTCTTGATAAGACCCCTTATGAACTATGAAAGAATAGGAAACCTAATATTTCATATTTTCACCCATTTGGTTGTACTTGTTTTATTCTTAACCCTAAAGAACATCTGAACAATTTTGATTCTAAGGCTCAAAAGTGTTTTCTGCTTGGATATTCTGGACGCTTAAAAGACTACAAAGTATATAACAGAGACATTAATAGTTGAAGAATCAATCAATATCATATTTGATGATAAGTTTGGTCATCAAAAGGCAAAGCAGACTGAAAATCTTGCAGATACAGAAGAACAACCTTTGATTCCTTATGACTCAGAAGACAGAGATACATCAAAAATCACATCAACCATGGAGAACATGAGAACTTTTGAAGAAAATTCACAGAAAAGATTTCCAAGACTAACTACACATCATTTAGAAGATGTTATCCTGGGCAAGAAAGAGGATCCTATCAGAACTAGAGCATACCTAAGAAATAATGAAAATTCATTATTTGGATTAGTATCAATGATAGAGCCAACTTCAGTAGATGAAGCACTTCAAGACCCAGATTGGATCATTGTTATGCACGAAGAATTAAATCAAGTCACCAGGAATGATGTATGAGATCTAGTTCCAAGACCTAAAGGATTCAACATTATCAGAACAAAGTGGATGTTCAGAAACAAAACTAATGAACAAGGAGAAGTCATCATAAACAAGGCAGGATTGGTTGCTCAAGGGTATAGTCAACAAGAAGGCATTGACTATTGATCCGCTGTCACACACAGATAAAAAACGAGTATTTTGTAAAATGGTAGTTTAGCGGTAACGACAACTCGAATATTGTTCTCACAAGGATTCTTGATTATCACTAACCAATAGTTAATTGATTTAGGGGGGTTTATTTTAGTTTAGGATTCGATTATGAAAAAAAAGTAAATAATTGATTATCAAATAAGATAAAATGGCTAATATACTGATTTCGGTTCCGACTTATCATTGATTATTATAATTTCAATCTCCTAATCCATTCCTATTCAACTATAAAACTCACTGACAAGCGCAAAGAATTTTATGTGATATAAATTCCTATGATCCGAATTAAGCAAACAGATTTAAGCCCTCGCGAATTAAGCAAACGTGAATTAATCAAACACGATAATGAATTAAGCAAACACTAACGTGATTATAGTTAAGGATCATACAACAATCGAATTATATCAATATGCTCTAAGAAAATTGAATTAAGCAAACAATAATCACATAATATAATTGAACGGAATAGAAACTTTATTAAAATTATTATAACCTCAAAGTATGATGGAACATGTAATCAACAGATTTTGCCTTGTAATTAGTTCTCCATTACAAACGTACAAAGCTTTCAAAAATATTTGGTGAAAAGTGTATGGTGACAATAAACTGTAGCGGCCATCCCTAGGTACATCAGCCAAAAACGTTTTCGACCCAACTGGGTCAAATTACAAAACCCATGCCCACTACTTAACGACCCAAAAACTGAAAATAAAATAGTGATGCAGCTTCAAACTCAAATTTAGGAAATATAGGTTCTGAATCTAACTTTGACTCCAACACGAAAGTCGTATCTCTCTTTATTAGCTTTCCGACAATTATTAGAACGCCTCAATCGGATTCCTGGAACTCCAATTATGATCGTTTTCGTGCAGACTGCTAAAGGTGAAAAATAAAATACGAAAATCAAATAAGGGTAAAAATAAAATAAATTATGAAAACACATTAAAACATAAAAATAATCAAAACAAACCAAGGAAATGCTTGAGTACAAACATGGAAGGACGTGCATAAAAATGCACTGATCAACTATAATGAAACATTTGCTCCAGTCGCCAGGTTAGAGTCAATTAGATTATTAATTGCTTATGCTTCTCAATTTAACATAACTCTTTATCAAATGGATGTTAAAAGTGCATTTTTAAATGGTTACATCGAAGAAGAAGTGTATGTTCATCAACCCCCTGGTTTTGAAGAACCTATTTATCCTGAACATGTTTTCAAATTAAAGAAATCTTTATCTGGTTTAAAACAAGCTCCCAGAGCTTGGTATGAACGACTTAGTTCATTTCTCCTAAAGAAAGGTTTCACAAGAGGGAAAGTTGATACAACACTCTTTCGAAAATCATTCAAAAATTATATCTTAATTTTTCAAATATATGTGGATGATATTATCTTTGGAACTTCTAATACCTCTCTTGGAAAATAATTTGCTAAGTCTATGCATGAAGAATTTGAAATGAGCATGATGGGTGAGCTGAAATTCTTTCTGGGAACTCAAATAAACCAAACTTCTGAAAGCACTTACATTCATCAAGCAAAATATGTCAAAGAACTTCTGAATAAATTCAAATTATCAGAAAGTAAAGAAGCAAAAACCCCAAATGCATCCTACTTGTATTTTAGGCAAAGATGAGGTAAGTAAGAAGGTAGATCAGAAGCTCTACAGAGGTATGATTGGATCATTACTCTACCTAACTGCATCTAGACCTGATATTCTGTTTAGTGTGTGTTTATGTGCAAGATTCCAATCAGATCCTAGAGAATCACACTTGACTGCTGTCAAGAGAATTCTAAGGTATCTGAAAGGTGCTACTAATGTTGGATTATGTTACAGAAAATCCAGAGAGTTTAATTTAGTAGGTTATTGTGATGTTGATTTTGCTGGAGATAGAATTGAACGTAAACGTACATCTGGAAGCTGTTAGTTTCTAGGAAATAATTTGATCTCCTGGTATAGCAAAAAGCAAGCCACCATTGCACTATCAACTACAGAAGCAGAATATGTTGCTATTGTAGGATGTATCACACAAATGCTTTGGATGAAGAGTTAGTTAGAAGATTATCACATCTATGAGCGTAAGATCCCCATTTTCTGTGATAACACTTTTGCAATATGCCTTTCCAGAAATCCTATTCTTCACTCAAAAGCTAAACACATAGAAATTAAGCATCATTTCATCAGAGACTATATTCAGAAAGGGATATTAAGCTTAAACTTTACTGATATAGACCATCAATGGGATGATATTTTCACAAAACCTCTTTCTGAAGATAGATTCAAGTTCATTCTAAAGAACATTAGTATGGATTTGTGTCCTGAATGAAATCATGATTAAACTTTGAAGTGCAAGTTGAACTATCTACAAAGTTATCATCTAGAAATATCTGACCCCTTGGATCAGAAGTTTGTTCTCTAAGATGAATCAAAATTTTAGCATATAAAACTACAAATTAATGTAAACCTGAGATTGTTGAGCACATGTTCAAAATCTGAAAGGGCGCGCGTATAAAGCAAAATGAGTAATAAGTCTTGGTAACTGTTGCATTAATTCTATACGTTATCCCTAACATGTTTTCAATCATAACGCTACTATTTCCTTGGTCATTGCAATATTTCTCTCCTTCTCTTCATTCCATAATGCATGCGAGGTGACACATTGATTACCTAGTCCAAACGTTTTCTCTTCTCATCAACCTCTATAAAAAGCCTTCCTTTTCTAACATCCATTTCACTTCATCCGATATCGTCCTTATATAGGTTGTGTTCCGCATAGAGAACCTTCCCACCAAGGACAACTTCATTGGTACACGTCGAACGGCCTCTCGATGGCCATGAGACTTGGTGACTGTCTTGAACGGTCACCAACCGCTACCTTCTGCATACTCCCTATCCTAAGGGATTTCCCTTGGCGTGTCATAACATATATCTTGCAAGGATTTCACTAGGATCTAATGTCGCCTCTAAGGCTACCCCTAGGATTATACGTCACACGTCTGCATTGCATACACAGAGTTATTAAAAAAAAGGGGTATCTCGCATATCCATGCAATCGCATTTTCATGCAGTCATACATTTGCATCTACATTTGCATTTCTATCTTCACCCGCATCCGCACCTACCGCGCTAGCCGATTTCCCGAGACTCAAAAAGAAAATCAAAAGGATCGTAGACTATTGAGAAAGGAGGATAAATTATCGAGAACGAACTTGGTCTCACAAGAAGGAAAAAGGATGCCTTTCGTCATGCCACATGTCCATGCCTTGTCGTAACAGGATCATAAATACAACAAAGGTTATCATCGAGCAAGGGTTAGTTCAACGAAAGAGTTCCCTCATTGATACATTCAAGATGTATCTAGTCATAAAGGGGTTCATCTTAGAACATATCAAACTTACAAGGATGCTCTACGATAACCTGGGGGCAAGGATTAGTCCAACTGGGGAAATATCCTGAACAAAGATGCATAAATAGATGGAGAGAAGGCGACATGTGTTAACTCCACACCAAGGGGCAAAAGGGTCATAGGTTCTCTCTATCAATCTACAAACTCTGGAGGTTACGAACGGTGTGACACTATCCTTAGGAAAAGAAAAAGAGGTTCAGTCAAAGGAAACTCATGAAGTTCCGATACGACGAAAACCCACCGCTAACAATTTATTCCCCACAAGTTTGACGTGTCCAAGGAGGATTCGAGGTTACCCTTCACTTCTACAAGTCCATGAAATAAGGAGTAAAACATGGTCAATGGATCTACAAAGGAGATTGTCCCTAAGATTAATAGGTGTTTATCATGTCAAAATTGCAACCCCTACGATCGCTAAGTGTTACTCAGGATAAAAGTCGTACCTTCGGATTAGCAATTCTAATGGGATGACTGTCATACCCTAATTTTTGACCCCCCTGAGATGGCATATCTTAAGGATTTTTCATCAGGTCAAGACAAGTTTCCAGAGCAGTTACTTCTCCATCTGGTATCTAATCGAGGATGCTCAAAGACAAGAAAGCTCAGGCAAAGGATCAATCAATACAAGGATGAGTCCCTAATACAATCATGGGGCTCAAGGACTTCATTTTTCTCATCTATGATTGATTAGACATCCAGTCATCTGAGTACAGGTTTACTCAGGTCACCAAACTAGGGTTTTGAGCCTAATCAAGGACTGAAATCAGGGATCACATTTGGGAAACCCTAAAAAGCCCCAGGAAACCATTCAAAGACATCAATCATCTTCAAATAACTCATATGACAAGATCCACTGGACATTACACCTCAGTTCAAAGTCTACACTCATCATTGTCCTCTGGTCGACAATTAGGGTTTTTGACCTAATTCACCAAGATAGTTGACTTTTAATCAGGGCATGGATCAAAAACTCAAGACATGATTCAAGAATCTCTACTACCTTAATATAATCCATTTACATCATTCATTTGAGGAAAAGATCTTGTTTCTACACAAAAGCCCAAAAATTCACTTTGTCAGGAAAAGTCAACTGTGTGGGATCATCATTGACTTTTAAGATTTTTGGTCAAAAAATGACTTTCAAAGATCAATATCATCAATATATGGATGTCAAAGTCATTTGACCAAAGAAATTCAAAGAAATTCATCAAGGAGCAAAAAGTCGGGAATTAGGGTTTTTGAGGGCATTGTGAGAACTCAAAATTTCACCTACACAACTCAAAAAACTTCCAACATGAAAGTTGCAGATATTGCAAAATAAAACAACATATTACAAGGGAACTTTTTTCAAAAGATCAACCATTTATGAAGTTTTGAAAATTTTGAAGTTTAGGTCATAAACACTTAGAAATTTTTCTAAGTGTTTTAACCTAGTTTTCATCCAACTTTGGGCTCATTTTTCACAAATTTCCCAAATGATTCTAAAGAAGACATAAACTAATGATTTGAAGTAGATGTTTAGGGCTTTCCAAATTGTGTTCAACCTTCTCCAAATTCAATTTGAGCTAGGAGTTATGCTTGTTCAAAGTTGGCCTCATGAAGTAAAATTATAGGTCATGTGCAAATTGGAACTTTGCAATTTTGTGCATTTTGCTTCATGAATGGATGCTACACGACCCATAACACATCTGAAACCATGCCATGCATTCATTTTCACCATGCCATAAGAATTGAAGAAGATTCTAAAAAACAAGAACATGTGATTATGTAATGATTACATTTGTGAATTTATGGCAAATTGATGAATCACCCAAGGAATCTTCTCACCAACCAATTAGAGCTCATTTCTGGCTCAGAATTGTCCCCTAAGATTAAACAAAATCGAGGGCTAGGGGGATTGATCAAATGGAATCAAAATTCTCATCATTGCATAAGAGATACTTGCAAACTTCCTTCATGGCTAAGAAAGCAAATCAACTTCACTAAGGAAGCTCACTCCTCTGCAGCTATACTGATCCATTTGCCTATAAATACAGATGCATTCCTCATTCAAAAACACACCAAAGCAACCATATTCCTTGCTTTCTCTTTCTCTTCTCATGTTCATTATTTTTCAAAGTTCTTTGGCAAGAAGAATCAATTTCTTCAAACCAGAGCTCATCTTTGGGAAGTGAACATTCTAACATCTCAAGGGAGGTCATTTGAGGTGATCCAAGCACCTGGATCACTTCTGTAAGTAGAGGAACACCATTGTTGCTCTCACTTTGGAGCATTTGCAGTTGGAGGTCCATAGAGTGATTCAGGAGGTTTCAAGTCAAGCCAATCATCCAGGCACACTCCTCAGGTCATAGTGAAGCTAACCAGATGGCTCCAGCTCATCTGTAACTCCAAATTCAACAACCTCCATGTTCACTTGAAGCTGAAATCGAGGGAGGTCCATAGAGCAATTCAGGAGGATTCAAGCTCCAATAAGCATTCAGTTAGCATCATTGAGTCTCAGGGAAGCTATTGAGATCATTCATTCAAGCCCAGTTGCTCTCAATCATCCTCACGACCTCCATTTTCAGAGGTAAGTTTCTGAACTTCACCTCTTTAATTTAAGCACTCACTGAGTTAAAGCTCGATTCTATCTTGTTTAGCATCATCAGAGGATTGAAAACCCTCTATCATCTTGCATTTATTCATCTTGTTTGTCATTTAATTTCAAATTTAGGGTTTATATGTTCTTAGAGTTTTCTGAGAAATTAGGTAGCTATAGTTCATATAAATAAATGTTAGTTACATATCTGGATTCGTGAGGAAATTTAGAACAAGATTGATGTTTACATCATGTCATTTAGTTGAGAAACCAGAGAGTTAGGATTTTGAAAATCTTTGAGCTCGAGGAAGAAGATGACTATGGCCATGGCGCGCAAAATTTGAATCTGGGGCCAAAGTTTATTTTATTTTGAATGGTATGCGTTCCTTAAACGACTGAACGAACTTGCCCTAGTGGCCTCCCATACGCCCTTAGTCTCATCATGCCTCAAGTCTGGGGTTCGAATCCCCCTCGCCCCAGACTTTTTGATTCTTTTATTTTTCAATGATTTACTAGTTGTTTTGAAACATAACCAAATGAATGCAAGTTACTATCACCACACGCGCGTTGGCTCAGTGGTGTTTGTTTTGAATGTGTGACCTAGAGGGCGTGGGTTCAAACCCTCCAAGGGCCAAAACTATTTTTTTAACACACAATTTCTTTCATTTTCTCACAAATTTCACATATTTATTTAACCTATCAAATTAATTTATTTTCACTTCATTTTTCACACACTTATCATTTAATATACCTATTTTGTGAATAATAAAAAAAATCATAAAAATATTATTTATTTTATATATTTTTATTAGGTTTAAAATAGTATGTTTTAAGTGTTTTCTTAAATACTTTAAATACATATATTCACTTTGTTTTAACCTAATCATTTTGTAAATAAAGTTTATGATAAAACCCTAATTGTTTAGGTCTTAATTAAGTAAAAATCCTTATTTTTACTTTGATTAAGTTGACTTTTGTCAATATTCAAAACTATTTTCAATCTCTGATTAAACGGATGATTAAGGTTTTCAAACAACAAAACCTTGCATCATTCCAAATCATTTTTCAAATTGCTTTTACACCAGTACTGTAAAGTATTGGGCCTCTAATAGAGTGTAAGTCCCAAAAACCTTCTCTTCTTAGCTTGTTTTCAAAACTGTATTTTCAAAATCTTCTTTCTGTTTTCAAAACATTCTTCTGGTATTTGAAGGGCATTATTCCCGGTGAAACTCTTCAGATACCTATGTGACCTTTGTCCATCTTCACTTCTTCTGTTTTCAAAAACCATTAACTGTTTATCATATATATATTCAACTGTTATCAACAAAACAACAAAAATTACTGTTGAGGCTCTGTACATACTTCTTCAATGGCCTCCACTCCATCCAGGTTAGACTTTACAAGCTTTCAATTTACAGTCTTTATTTAAATTACTGTCAAATATAAATTGTGCATATATATTAGTTTAGAACTACGTTTGAGTATAAACCCTAGGACAGTTAAACTATATATATATATATTATAGGAATATGAACCTAGGATTGAGAATGTCTTCCCGGTGAAGGCTCTTTCCTAATTAGAGATCTGTAGTTCAAACCCCCAAGATGAATTATTCCCGGTGAAACATCTTGGCAAAAACCTTAGAATCCAAATAAATAGGACACATCCACCCAAAGAGGAATTATTCCCGGTGAAACCTCTTACCCATTTGCTTAGAGCCAAAATAAGTTCAAAACTACATAGCTTTCTCTTGTGCTATAACAAGGACCCTCGATTAGCCTCCTCTTGGGCTTTGTACAAGGACCCACAGGCTTCTTAAAAGCATTTCCAGCTTCCTCTTGAGCTTGTATACAAGGACCCATCAGGTTTCTTATAAACATAGGAACAGGTCTTTAGTCACCTTTTAGCCTACCCTGGTGAGTTTCTTCCAATTTAAACCAGACTTTAAACAAGCTAAGTTTGTCTCAATTTTGCATTGAGTACACCTTTTGGAATGAGAGACATGGACAGTCTCTGTCACCCTTATCTTCATCAATCTTCCTTAGCAGAGTCTAGGATCCATGCTTTGGGTCATCCTCAGCATTGAGTCAGCCTTCATCTTGGGCTTTAAACAAGAAGTCTCCATTAGATAATCTTTCTGCCATTCATTTCCAACAAAACCCCTGGAAAGGGTTAGCCTCCAAAGTCAATTAAAATCAATCCATCATTTCAATAAAAACCCCTGGAAAGGGTTAGCCTCCAAAGTCAATTAAAATCAACCTCCATTTCAAAATCCCTGGAAAGGGTTAGCTTCCACACATTCTTTCATTTTTAATATAAATCCCTGGAAAGGGTTAGCCTCCAAAGTCAATTAATAAATAATTTCATTCTCTTAGGAGATCATTTCCCCAAAAGAGTCAAAACCCCTGGAAAGGGTCAGCCTCCAAAAAACATGATAAAGTCAGTCTTTTACCAAACAATTTCTCCAGCTGAGTCAAAATCCCTGGAAAGGGTTAGCTTCCAAAGAAAAACAGTCTTTTAATAAATAAAATCTCCTCAGTAGAGTCAAAACCAACAAAAACAGTTAGCCTCAACCTTGGGCTTCATACAAGGCACCCAAACAATAAAACTCCCCTGTCAAGAGTCAGCCTCAACCTTGGGCATTGTACAAGGCAGATAATAGAGTCTCCCCAGTGAGTTCTTCATCACTCAGTAGCCACAACCTTGGGCTTTGTACAAGGCAGATAAACCATATTTTTCATGTGTCAAAAATTCCTAACACTTAGGATCTTTCCCCATATAGTCATCCATACTTAATTCATTTAAGAGTCCGCCACAACCTTGGGCTTTGTACAAGGCAGAAAATAATGTTTTCCCTAGCTAGAGTCAGCCACAACCTTGGGCTTTGTACAAGGCACATAAAATAGAGTCATTCATTCAATTATCCTCAACAGTTAGCCACAACCTTGGGCTTTGTACAAGGCACATAAATAGAGTCTCCCTAAGTAGAGTCAGCCTCAATTCTGGGCTTTGTACAGAACACAAAAATACCCTGTAATTAATCCCCAGTGGAGTCATCTCCCAGAGTCAATAATAATTAATTAATCAATCAAAAAGCCTCAAGCTTGGGCCTCATACAAGCCAGCTAAAGTCAAATCTTTTATACAGTAGATAGACATAGCTTATCTCTATAGAGAGATATTTTTACTACTCTACCACATTCAAACAAACATTTCAATTTCAATTTTAATCAAGTCTCCCATTTAGGATTTTGAAAGGCATGAGCTGGCAGTAAAACCCAGACATGTGGTAACTTTCCCTAATATGGATGAGCATCTTTCTTTCATTTAAGAGGCATTTGACTGGTATACTTGCACATACACAAGTAAGGTCCCCCTCTTGAATGAAATGAATTCAGTTATTCTGTCACTCCTTTAAATGTTTGTGGTAGAATAGTACAAATACCTCTCTGTAAAGATGATTTCATGTCTCTTTACTGTAAACAGAGATTTAATTCAAGCTTCAACCTTGAGCTTCAAGCAAGGCACCAAAAATAATTAATTTCCCTAGTTAGTTCCCCGAACTACATTAAGCTCTGACTTCCACTAGGGATATGTAGGCATGAGGTTCACAAGGAATCTCAGCGAGCTAATAAAATACCAAAAGTAGTCAGTTTGTTTGTCTGTCTGTCTTTTTTTTAATCAATTCAATTCCTTCTCCTAATACAAAGGAGAAACTTTCCCAATCATTAGCAATAAACACAAACACAATGACACAGAGAAGGTTCCTGTAGAGTACTACAGATATGTAGGGTGTTTAAACACTTCCCTATGTATAACCGACCTCCCGGACTCCAGAATTTCTAGTCTAGGTGAAATCCCCACACTTAGCAAACTCCTAGGGTTTAGTTGAGATCTTTTTCCCCCTTTCCTACTCGTAGGACAAATAAGAAAGTTCGTGTGATATCGTAGGAAGAACTGAAACAAAATTCATCCCGCCACGGGCGCATTCTCCTTCCAAATTTCGCGTGAAGGGTTTAGCGTGCCGTCCTCCCAAGTGAAACGGGGAGGTAAAAGAAAACGACCACCACACTAATGCCTCCAGTTCCAGGAAGGCCTTTGATTATGTACCTCACAGTTCTTGAAAATTCAATGGGATGTGTGCTGGGTCAACATGACGAGTCTGGGCGAAAAGAGCATGCAATATACTACCTCAACAAAAAGTTTACCGACTGTGAATGCCGATACTCACTGCTCGAGAAAACTTGTTGTGCTTTGGTGTGGGCTGCTCGCCGGCTGAGGCAGTATATGTTGGTTCACACCACCTTGTTGATTTCCAAGATGGATCCTATCAAGTATGTCTTTGAGAAGCCCGCTCTTTCCGGAAGAGTAGCCAGATGGCAAATGATCTTGACTGAATATGATATCGAGTATACTACCCAGAAAGCCATCAAAGGTAGTGTGTTGGCAGATTATCTTGCGCATCAGCCTGTTGAAGATTATGAACTGATGAAGTTTGAATTTCCCGATGAGGATGTTTTGTACATCAGAGATTGTAACATTCCCGGACCAGAGGAAGGTCCCGAACAAGGATCGCGATGAACGCTCGTGTTCGATGGTGCCTCTAATGCACTTGGGAATGGTGTTGGAGCTGTGATTACTTCTCCTTCAGGTTTTCATATTCCGTTTACAGCCAGAATCTGTTTTGATTGCACTAATAACATGGCTAAGTATGAAGCTTACATCTATGGTATCGAAGCTGCGATTGATTTACGAATCAAGTACTTGAAAGTTTATGGAGATTCCAATCTTGTCATTATCCAGATCAATGGAGATTGGGAAACTCGCCATCAGAATCTGATTCCATACAGGGAGCATGTGATGAGACTTATTCCATACTTTGATGATATCACATTCGAGCATATTTCTAGATAAGAGAACAATCTTGCTGATGCTCTCGCTACTTTGGCTTCCATGTTCTAAGTGAAATGGGCCAATGAAGCACCTAACATCACCATCAATAGGTTGGACGAACCAACATTCTGCTTTGAGGCCGATGTCGAATTGGACGGCAATCCCTGGTATCATGATATTAAAAAGTTCCTCGAAACTTAAGAGTATCCTCCCGAAGGGTCGGTGACTGATAAGAAGTTTCTGAGAAGGTTTGCAACTAAGTTCTACCTCAACGGTGGGGTTTTGTACAAGAGGCATTATGACAGTGTGTTGCTCCGATGTGTTGTGAAAGAAGAAGCTTCGAAAATCATCGAAGAAATGCACGAAGGCGAGTTTGGTACCCATTCTAGTGGGCATACGATGGCTAAGAAGATCTTGAGGGCTGGTTACTATTGGTCCACTATGGAAACTGATTGTCATAACCATGTCAGAATTTGTCACAAGTGCCAGATCTATGCTGATAAGGTGCACGTGCCGCCTGTGCCTTTGAATGTCTTCACTTCTCCATGGCCTTTTGCAATGTGGGGCATTGACATGATTGGAGAGATTAAGCCTACTGCTTCCAGTGGACATCGTTTCATTTTGGTTGCCATCGATTACTTCACCAAGTGGGTTGAAGCCACATCTTATGCGAATGTCACCAAGCAAGTGATTACTCGTTTTATCAAGCACAACATAATCTGTCGTTATGGGATTCCCGAGAAGATCATTACTGTAGCAACCTGCCCTAAAAATGAAGGTTTAGAGTCGCCACCTATTCTGAAGGGCGGATAGGAAACCCTACGCAGTTTTAAAGATTCGGGATAAGTTATTATAATCAGGTTGAGGGAAGGTATTAGGCACCCTCAACCCTTTCCTAAAGGCTAACATTGCAAAGATAAGGGTTTATGGCAAGGTTTATAAAGAAAGGTAACAGAAAGTAATAATAGGGCTAATTATATTGACATGATTAGAATTTAGAGGAAGGGGACTCGCCTTGTTACCAAGTGCCTACGTACCTCCTTTGGGAGGATCAGAGTCTACGTAGTTCGGGTAGGGTTGTACGCCCTTAGAGTTGAAATTTGATTTGAGATTGTTTTTAGAGGCTTTTTGAATGGCCTATCGTAGTTATGATAATTCGTGGTTTGATATTGGTGGTTTTGAAAGGGTTTGTGAAGTATTTTAGGGTTTGAGCGTACAACCCTGATTTAATTTTGTACTATTAACCGCAATGATCAATAGATTCGATCACCATAGTTAAAAGATTTGAAGTTGTATCATTTGCCAATTTTAATCGATTGATTCGATTATCACTAATAAAGAGTTATAGTATTTTTTAATAATTTTTATAGTTTAGTTTATATCGTTACCCCTCGTAATCGATTGATTCGATTAAAAAGAACAACGAATTAAAATGGAAAAAAGAGAAGAGTTAATCATCACAACTAATAAGATAGTTGCAACCATTTAACAAAATAGAAAATAATTGCATTTTAATTAAATAGCATTTTAATTAAAATTATCATTGACCATAGCGATTAATCGATTTAATCGGAACGAACAACAATTTATAATTTAATATAAATATCATATATTAATTTATTTATAAAATAATTATTATTATATAAATATATATATTAAAAAGATTAATTAAAACAAATATATTAATTAAAATTATTTTTGGTTTATTGAGATTAGGATTAGGTGTGGTTAGGTTAGGGGTTTATATTACGGACATTAGATCAGGGGCGTTAGATCTGGCTGAGTGGAGAAACCAAGGGTGAGATCTTGAGGGTACATGGTGACCTTAGGGGTTATGGGCGCATAGGATTATAATTGAAAATTCCAGAAAAATATATGTTAAGGAGGAGGCTCGAACCCATGACCTCCCCCTTACCAGCGCAACAACCAACCAACACACCAAACGCAATCACGCGTTAGAAACGCGCTTTCAACACAACATAAAGAAAACCAAGAAAACACACATACAAAACGCGCGCGCGATTCAAAAAGGCCAATGATGTAAGGACACATCATCATCGTCCCCATAGGAACTAAAAAAACTGCAACGATTAGCTACCAAATTGCTACGATTTCATTCGTAGCAAGCTTACTTGAGAAAACAGCAAATAGCACCTGCGCAAATATTAACGTTTCGCGACCTGCCAGACACCTTCGTCTACCTCACACGAACCTAAACATGCCCTTGATTCATCCCAATTTAACCCCAAGAGAAAACCCCCAATTATGAAACCCTAGAACTCAAACGGCCTCTAATGGCGAAACACGATTAAAACACACAAACTCCAAACAATTAATTCAGCAATGATCAGAACAACAAGGCAAACCTAAATATGCATTCAAATTTCAATGTAAATGCATGAATCATTCAGATCGAACGAGTTTTCAGAACAACCTACCTGAGTTAAATGGAGAGAGTTCTGGGGGTGTTGAAGCAGCGCAAGGATCCAGACACGTTCAGAATCCCTCGATGAAGCTTTTGCAATGCCTGAATCTCTTTGAAAACTTCAAATTCCTTGAAACCGAATCTGAGTTCTTGAAGCCTTTTTTTTGTTCTTGCACTCTTGCCCCTGATCAGAATTGTCAACCCTTATCCCTATGCCTTGTGTTAAGTACTTATAGAGGGACGAAATTAGGTTAAACAAATAGCCCAAAACTCCCTTGAATCCAATCTTGCCATTTGAGAAAATTGATGTTATTTTTTGAATATAATCTTGCTATTTTTGGCCAAAATTTGATTCACTCTTTTCCAATATTGCTAGCACGAAAACTATATTGCATTTGGTCATTAATATTGATTGGAATCAATCCATATGCACCTCTTTAACAAAATATTTGATTTTCCACTTAATTAAATCATTAAAAATGAAATAAAAATCATATTAAATCAAATAATGAGTTAAATTTCGTGGCATATGGTTTTGGGCATGCTAATGCCTTGTGGACCAAGATTTAATCATAATACCATAGGCCCATTTGCAAAAAATTTCAATTTGAACCTTCTTATTTCACATTTTGCCTCCAAAAATTGCCTAACTTTGATCAAGCATATCTCACTCAATTTTTTAGCTATGAGGGAGTTCTAAGACTTTTTGGAAACCTCAAGATGTCCTCTATAAGCTCCTTTGGAACATATTCTTCATTTGGAGCTTTTATCTTGATCATATCTTCTTTGACAAAAAACTACTTTTGAAGGATGCCTGAAAATGACCTGTAATCTTTTGCATCATACCTCTTAAATGAAGCATTTCTGGCATTGGCTTGTGAGAGACAAAGTTGTAGAGAATCCAATTTCCTTCAAAATAGGCTTTGAGTGGGGAATTTTTGATCTTCCATGTGAAAGTTATGCCCAGTCAAAGTTGGGTTGACTTTCTCCTAAAGAAACCCTAATTTGAACCTTTTTGCACTTGTTCATTTCTGAGTTTCTATTAATGGAATCATGATCAATCTTTGATCAAATGATGGATATACTTTAATTCACTTGATGTTGACCCAAAATTGAGAACTTTAGATTATGCTTTGACTATGGTTGACTTTTAGGTCAAACCAGTTGACTGTGGATCATCTGGACCATTGAGTGAGCAAAACTTTGGAATTGAATCTTGAACTTTGTTATGTAAGCACCTTAGAGCATAATGAACCATGGGGGGACTTCATTGGGGCTTCACTTATCCCATTACCTTAGGAGGGTACCCAAACCCTAGTTTCAAAGGAACCTTGTGTGAGAGAACTCCTTAATGCAACTCTTGAGCATTGACTCATTGTGAGTGAAGTGTGGGAGGCAAATTTTGGGGTATGACAGCTGCCCCTATTTAATTACCTTGGATCGAATGGCATAAGAATACGTAGGTCTCACGTTGTTCGGATCGAAGAGTTATTAAATAATGGAAGACCCCTAAATTTATCCCGTGCTTGGGTGTGAGAGAGAGGATTGTCCTGCTAAAGCCTGAGTCTTACATAGCGAGGACTTGTAGTTAGTTGTATGATCAGCTTGCTACCATTGGTAGCAAACTTTCGTAATTTGTGGACCCCACTTACTATAGTTCTAGTAAGTTTCCGTAGTTTGTGAACCCCCACTTACTATAGTTCTAGTAAGTTTACCTGCACCAATAGGATTACTTGTCATAGCTCTGACAAGCTCGCCTGCACCATTCGGATCATCGGTCCTGGTTCGGACCAATCTAACCTGCACCAATAGGGTCCTGTGCGAGGGTTATCGCAAATTCACCTACACCATTAGGATCATTTGCGAGGGTTATCGCAACTTCACCTGCACCATTAGGATCATTTGCGAGGGTTATCGCAAATTCACCTGCACCAATAGGGTCCTTTGCGAGGGTTATCGCAAATTTACTTGCACCAATAGGATCGTTTGCGAGGGTTATCGCAAATTTACCTGCACCAATAGGATCGTTTGCGAGGGTTATCGCAAATTTACCTGCACCAATAGGATTGTTTGTCCTTGTTCCGACAAGTTTCACCTGCGTAGAAATTTGTTTTGCAAATGCGTATGCATCTTGTGTATGCATTATGCGCATGCATACGCCCCTGTTGTTTGTATGATGTATATGTATGAACATTTACATATGTAGATGTTACATGTATGCAAATGAATAAGTATGATAACCCCAATGCCTTATCTCCTCATCACCCATTGCTTTTGTTTAACCCCTTTTGAAATGTCCGTGAATCCTAGTTCGGATTGTTTTTTTTTAATGATCCATTGATATTATCCTTTATGAGAGAATTGTGGTAGATCGGAACGACCGCAACGTAGGGCGTATGTAACCTTCCGGGGATTTCGTAGTTTTATCCTATTGCTTTTGTTTTGAAAGTTTGTAAGTTTCTCAAATTAAATCCAAGTTAAAGCTTATGAAAATGATTTATCCTTTGCAAATGGTATTGAAATGAGAAAGAAAGCGTTGTATGCAAGAAGAAGAAATTTTTATTGATATTGCCTTGAATTGGCGAATGTACAAAAATGCGGGAAAAGAAAATGACAAATAGAAATGATATTAATACTGCCGTTGCTCCTTTGTTATCGAGGGTCCCAATAATCCTTCGACCTTAGAGGCAGATGATTGCACGAATCCTTATCCTTCGTAGTTTGCCTTTGGCTTATATCCGGTAATCCTGCCTTTGCTAGGCATAATACTTCTTGACCGCATCAGAGTTGGTTGGGTGCGGTAGCTCATCCCCATCCATTGTAGTGAGAACTAATGCCCCTTCTGAGAACACCGTTTTTACAATATATGGACCTTCGTAGTTAGGTGTCCATTTTCCACGGGCGTCAAGTCGAGGTAATAGTATTTTCTTGAGAACAATATCACCTTCTTTGTAAGTTCGAGGACGGACCTTCTTATCGAACGCCTTTTTCATCCTTTCTGATAGAGTTTCCCGTGACACAAAGCCGTTAGTCGCTTTTCTTCAACGAGATTAAGTTGATCAAAACGAGTTTTTACCCATTCCGATTCTTCTAACTTTGTGTCAGCTATGACTCTCAATGAAGGAATCTCCACTTCGATGGGGAGGACTGCTTCCATACCATAAACCAGGGAGAATGGGGTTGCCCCTGTGGATGTGCGCACCGAGGTTCTGTAACCGTGTAGGGCGAAGGGAAGCATTTCGTGCCAATCCTTGTATGTTTTCACCATCTTTGGTATTATCTTTTTTATATTTTTATTTGCAGCTTCGACAGCGCCATTCATTTTAGGCCTGTATGGCGAAGAATTGTGGTGTTCAATCTTGAACTCCTCGCACAGCTCCCTCATCATGTTGTTGTTTAAATTCGACCCATTATCGGTGATAATCCTGTTTGGAACCCCATACCGACATATGATGTTATGCTTGATGAAACGAGTGACTACTTGTCTCGTCACGTTGGTGTAAGAAGCAGCTTCGACCCATTTGGTGAAATAATCTATGGCAACCAATATGAATCGGTGTCCGTTGGAAGCTTTCGGTTCGATCATCCCTATCATGTCAATCCCCCACATTGCAAACGGCCACGGTAAACTCAGAACGTTCAACGGATTTGGCGGTACATGTACTTTGTCAGCGTAAATCTGGCACTTGTGACATGTCCTTGCATATTGGAAATAGTCAGCTTCCATTGTTAACCAGTAATACCCTGCTCGTAGTATTTTTCTAGCCATTGAGTGCCCATTTGCATGAGTTCCGAAGGTTCCTTCGTGTACTTCTCTGATAATCTCCTTGGCCTCATTTTTATCCACACACCTTAGTAACACCGAGTCGTAATTTCGTTTGTATAGGATATTTCCGCTCAGGAAGAACTTAGCCGCCAATCTCCTTAGTGTCTTTTTATCAATCGTAGAGGCGTCTCTTCCGGGTATTCTTGTTTCTCCAAGTACCTTTTGATATCGTGGTACCATGGTTTGTTGTCAGACTGCTCCTCGATTGTGAGACAATAAGTCGGCTCGTCAAAGTGTCTAACCGTTATCCGTGGTTCGTGGTTTGGCCAGGTCACTTTGAACATAGAGGAAAGTGTCGCTAATGCGTCAGCCATTTGATTTTCTTCCCTTGG